>NC_135964.1:53880645-53940645 GCF_053455715.1 Rhinoraja longicauda | reverse complement strand
GTGCTGGTGCCACACTACACACGGCTCCACCTCACACACCAGAACACAGGGTGCTGGTGCCACACTACACACGGCTCCACCTCACACACCAGAACACAGGGTGCTGGTGCCACACTACACACGGCTCCACCTCACACACCAGAACACAGGGTGCAGGGCATTTATTTACCAGCCGTCCCACAACGTCTGGTGCTGGTGTCTCCACGGCTGGGTTTGATCTCACAGGCAATGTGTCGACAATAGACCTGAGCCCCGGCTCACACTGATCACAACCGCAGTAACACCAACCCCAGGTACCTTGCAAGATGTGCTTAAGAGAGAGTTAGATTTAGCTCTTCGGTCTAAGAATCAAGGGGAGAAAGCAGGAACGGGGTACTGATTTTGGATGATCAGCCATGATCACATTGAATGGCGGTGCTGGCTCGAATGGCCTCCTCCTGCACCTATTTTCTATGTCTATGTTTTCTATGATTCAAAAATATGGGTGGGGGTGCTTGTGTGTGCGGGGAGAAGTGTGTGTGTGTGTGTGTGTGTGCGTGTGTGTGTGTGTGTGTGTGTGTGTGTATGAGTGTGAGAGTGTTTGCACTTTGTGTGCGTATGTGTAAGTGTGAGAGTGTTTGCACCTGTGTATGTGTATGAGTGTGAGAGTGTTTGCATGTGTGAGTGTGTGTTTTTGCACGTGTGTGTGTGTGAGTGTGAGAGTGCACATGTGTGTATATGAGTGTTTGCACATGTATGTGTGTATGAGTGTGAGTGTTCGCACATGTGTGTGTGTGAGAGTGCACATGTGTGAGTGTGAGAGTGCACATGTGTGAGTGTGAGTGTTTGCACATGTGTGTGTGTGAGTGTGAGAGTTTGCACATGTGAGTGTGAGTGTTTGTACATGTGTGTGTGTGAGTGTGAGAGTGCACATGTGTGAGTGTGTGAGTGTTTGCACATGTGTGTGTATGAGTGTGAGAGACTTTGCATGTGTGAGTGAGTGTGAGTGTTTGCACATGTGTGTGTATGAGTGTGAGAGACTTTGCATGTGTGAGTGTGTGAGTGTGAGTGTTTGCACATGTGTGAGTATGAGTGTGAGAGACATTGCATGTGTGAGTGTGTGTGTTTGCACGTGTGTGTGTGTGTGAGTGTTTGCACGTGCGTGTGTGAGTGTTTGCACGTGTGTGTGTGAGTGTTTGCACGTGTGTGTGTGTGTGTGAGTGTTTGCACATGTGTGTGTGTGATTGTGTTTCAGGTTTATGGTCATATGCACAAGTACAGTGAGGTGTGAGTACAATGTAAATGTTTCTGCACAGTGACTCAGTCAACACACAGCAATAAATTATACGTAATGTATGCATAAATTACACATTTAATTTTAGAAGACTGCAAAAAATAGACATTAGTGCAAAAACATAATTTTTATAAAAGCCCAAGTCCATGTTAGTGCAAGAGGTGGTCTGTAGGGGTCTGTGGCTGAGGTGGGATCAGGGTTGTGGGGGTCGGGTCAGAGCCTGCAGACTGCAGGAAGGTAGGTGTTCCTGAACCTGGTGGTG
Organism: Rhinoraja longicauda; assembly: GCF_053455715.1. Taxonomy (NCBI): domain Eukaryota; kingdom Metazoa; phylum Chordata; class Chondrichthyes; order Rajiformes; family Arhynchobatidae; genus Rhinoraja; species Rhinoraja longicauda. The sequence continues at coordinate 53,939,110 of NC_135964.1, read as the reverse complement.
TGGGACCTGAGGCTTCTGCACCCCCTGCCCGGTGCAGACGAGGGCCGGCCGGGATGGTGGGCATCCTTGGTGGCAGATGCCACCTTCTTGAGGCAGCGCCCAGTGCTGATGCCCTCGATGGTGGGGAGGGTAGTGCCCATGATGGGCCAGGCTGTGTGGTCCCGAGGGTGATGCAGGTCTCCACAACAGTGGGATTGGCGGCAGTGGAGGCAGGAAAGGGTTCTTGGTGTGGAGCCGGAGTTCGGGGAGATGTGTGAGTGAGTGTGGTAGCAGGGCTGGCAAACGTCAGCACTTACATGTTAATGAGCAAACTTAATCGTGGCCCAGTGTTGTAGAAAAATGCAGAGGTTTTATATTGGGCTGTTGAGCTGCAGTAAGTGGTACCTGTTTTAAAACATTGCTGTCATCTTTTGCAGTGTCAGCAGATTGGCTGATTCCTTAGGTTTCTTTCTCCTGAATTTTTTTAAAAGTAGAACTTTTGAGTTTGATGGGTTCTGTAATTGTCACTGCAAACCATTAAATGGGACACGTGTGAGTCAGTGCGGCCTGCTGGTAATTCCTCCTGTTAGTGAACAAGAGACAGTGTGCCTGTCCACACCTCCACGCCTATGACAAGCTGTCAAACCTGTGATGAACACACTGAGTGGTGGGCCCCACAGATCAATGGGAGGGTGGGCTCAACATTGCACTACTCAGGACCACTGATCATCTGAATGTCGTGTCACCCAAATGTGCACATTAATCTCCTCCTTTTGCAGACGGATCTCACAACTATGCCTTGGCCTGTTCTTGTAAAAATATAACTTGGTGAAACCTGGGTGAGACTGCGCTTGGAGTGTTGCAAACAGAGCAGATTCTCCAGGACGTTGGCCGGACTAGAGCTTCGCAGTTAGAAGGGTTTCCAAGGAGTAGATGTAGACAATTACTAGACCAAGTGGACCCGATGGGCCCAAACCTCTCCTGCATTGGTGCAGCACCCTCTCTCTCTCTCTCTCTCTCTCTCTCTCTCTCTCTCTCTCTCTCTCTCTCTCTCTCTCTCTCTCTCTCTCTCTCTCTCTCTCTCTCTCTCTCTCTCTCTCTCTCTCTCTCTCTCTCTCTCTCTCTCTCTCTCTCTCTCTCTCTCTCTCTCTCTCTCTCTCTCTCTCTCTCTCTCTCTCTCTCTCTCTCTCTCTCTCTCTCTCTCTCTCTCTCTCTCTCTCTCTCCCTCCCTCCCTCCCTCCCTCCCCCCCTCCCCCACTTCCCCTCCCCCCCACTCCATACCCCTCAACCCCCCTTATCCCCCCCCTGCCCCCCTTCCCTCCCTAGGAGATAGATTTAAACTTTAAAATGTGAATAACTTTAGAACTATAACACTGATTTCACTGAGACTTCTTCCATTAGCACCAAAGGGACGACGGTGAGTGAGGTGGGTCTAAACATTGTCGCGCTGTCATGTACTGTTTTGGCTGTAGTTCAGGAACAAACAAACAAACAGACAAGTGTTTTAGTATATAGATGAGAGGGTAGGTAGAAATGTTTCCGTTGACCAAGTGGAGCTTATTTTCAGATGCGCAGGAATAGTGAGGTACAGCTCAATGAGTGCAGGTACAAAATGCTGGAGTAACTCAGCGGGTCAGGCAGCATCTCAGGAGAGAAGGAATGGGTGACGTTTCAGGTCGAGACCCTTTCTCGACCGGAAACGTCACCTATTCCTTTCCTCCGGAGATCCAGAAACACAAAGTGATCCTCCAGCATTTCAGTTTAAACCGGCATCTGCAGTTCTTGGCTGCAATGAGAATCTTGCTTGCGGCAGCAATATCACAGGTACAGAGACAAATTATACCTCAGTTACACATAATTGTACATGGCGTCTCAGAGGGATTTAGACAGACCATGGGCATGTAGGGAGTGGAGGGATGTAGATCACATTGCAGGCAGACGGGATTAACGGCATCATGTTTTAATGGCCATGGACAGATGCACTGTGTGTGGGTGTGTGTGTGAGGGTGGGTGGACACACTGTGTGTGGGTGTGTGTGTGAGGGTGGGTGGATGCACTGTGTGTGGGCTCTAGTGTGAGGGTGGGTGGACGCACTGTGTGTGGGTGTGTGTGTGAGGGTGGGTGGACACACTGTGTGTGGGTGTGTGTGTGAGGGTGGGTGGACGCACTGTGTGTGGGTGTGTGTGTGAGGGTGGGTGGACGCACTGTGTGTGGGTGTGTGTGTGAGGGTGGGTGGACGCACTGTGTGTGGGTGTGTGTGTGAGGGTGGGTGGACACACTGTGTTTGGGCTCCAGTGTGAGGGTGGGTGGATGCACTGTGTGTAGGTGTGTGTGTGTGAGGACAGACGCACTGTGTGTGGGTGTGTGTGAGGGAGGGTGGACACACTGTGTGTGGGTTCGTGTGTGAGGGTGGGCAGACGCACTGTGTGTGGGTGTGTGTGTGAGGGTGGACAGATGCACTGTGTGTGGGTGTGTGTGTGAGGGTGGGTGGACACACTGTGTGTGGGTGTGTGTGTGAGGGTGGGTGGACAGACACACTGTGTGTGGGCTCCAGTGTGAGGGTGGGTGGACACACTGTGTGTGGGTGTGTGTGTGAGGGTGGACAGATGCACTGTGTGTGGGTGTGTGTGTGAGGGTGGGTGGACACACTGTGTGTGGGTGTGTGTGTGAGGGTGGGTGGACAGACACACTGTGTGTGGGCTCCAGTGTGAGGGTGGGTGGACACACTGTGTGTGGGTGTGTGTGTGAGGGTGGACAGATGCACTGTGTGTGGGTGTGTGTGTGAGGGTGGGTGGACACACTGTGTGTGGGCTCCAGTGTGAGGGTGGGTGGACACACTGTGTGTGGGTGTGTGTGTGAGGGTGGACAGATGCACTGTGTGTGGGCTCCAGTGTGAGGATGTGGAACAACGGTTCTCCGGGTCGATAAGTGAGTTGACAAATCCAGAGGCAGGCGTGGTGTGTAAACGTGTCTGTAAACTATGGGTCAGCTCCAGATGGGAGCTGTTCATTCACCATCCCAACACCTCCCACCACCCCCTTCCAAATCCCCAAACTATTAACGCTCTGGTTTTAGATTAAAACTCTTCTCCTTGTTCCCATAGTAACGTCGTCCTGTCCTTATCTCAGTACCTTTCCCGTCGGTGAAAGTGCTTTCGAGCTTGGCTTTGCTCCAAGGGCTGGGAATACCAGGCCCAGGCTTTACCCAGCCAGCCAATGCCCTGCAAAGTGAACTGATCCACCATTTGCCATGTTGAGGACGTTTGATCAGAAAGCTTATCCTTGGTGTCATTATTACCAACTCCTGCAGATTTTGTTGCGATAAATTAGTCACCTTCCAGCCCACCTTTCCAGTCGGGAGAACAGCCTCTCCCCACTTGTCTTGTGGCCCCCATGGCTATAGACAATAGACAACAGGTGCAGGAGGAGGCCATTCGGCCCTTCGAGCCAGCACCGCCATTCAATGTGATCATGGCTGATCATTCTCAATCAGTACCCCGTTCCTGCCTTCTCCCCATACCCCCTGACTCCGCTATCCTTAAGAGCTCTATCTAGCTCTCTCTTGAATGCATTCAGAGAATTGGCCTCCACTGCCTTCTGAGGCAGACAATTCCACAGATTCACAACTCTGAGTGAAAATGTTTTGCCTCATCTCACTTCTAAATGGCCTACCCCTTATTCTTAAACTCTGGCCCCTGGTTCTGGACTCCCCCAACATTGGGAACATGTTTCCTGCCTCTAACGTGTCCAACCCCTTAATAATCTTATACGTTTCGATAAGATCCCCTCTCATCCTTCTAAATTCCAGTGTATACAAGCCTAGTCGCCCCAGTCTCTCAGACTATGAACTGAGCCAGCTCCTTGCACAGCCACAAGACATCCCAATAAGGTCGCCAGCTGTCCTGTATTAGCCGGGACATACCGTATTTTGGGCTAAATTGGTTTGTCCCGTACGGGACCGTCCTTGTCCCGTATTAGTAGGGTTGCCAACTTCTTCGCTCCCAAATAAGGGACAAGGTGACGTCACCGCCCCGTGCCCCACGTGGCCTCACCCACCCAGCGGCCACGTGCTCCCGCTCCACCAATGGCGGCTGCCATTGGTGGAGCGGGAGCACGTGGCCGCTGGCTGGGTGAGGCAGGTCACGTGGGGCGCGGGGCGGTGACGTCACCCTTTGTCCCGTATTTGGGAGTGAGATAGTTGGCAACCCCTAACCACGTTGCGCTCAATGAAGTACTACTGAAGGGCAGTGTGATCATGATGATAATCTGTTTATTTTACGAGGCAACTAAGAAATTGCTTTCTTCACATTAGAACTAATCTGTTGTACAGGATCCAAGTTGTAGATGACTGTGGTTCTCTAATTGTTTTTTTAATGGATGTGCTACGTGCGATCCTGATCAGACATAATTCCTTTCTAAGTTCTCTGGCAGAATAATGTCTTGAATAATGTGTGGTGCATTTTTAATTTAGAGTTGTTAATGTTTCATGTTGTGTTTCTCATGAGTATCTCTGTGTGAATATGCTGTACGTCTGATCCACTTCTGCCTTGTGAACCAGCGCTGGGCCTGTACTCACTGGAGTTTAGAAGGTTGAGGGGGGACCTCATTGAAACGTACAGAATAGTGAAAGGCCTGGATAGAGTGGATGTGGAGAGGATGTTTCTACTGGTGGGAGAGTTTAGGACCAGAGGGCACAGCCTCAGAATTAAAGGGCACTCTTTTAGAAAGGAGGTGAGGAGGAACTTCTTTAGTCAGAGGGTGGTGAATCTGTGGAACTCATTGCCACAGAGGGCTGTCGAGGCCAAGCCAGTGGATATTTTTAAGGCACAGATAGACAAATTCTTGATTAGAACGGGTGTCAAGGGTTATGGGGAGAAGGCTGGAAAATGGGGTTAGGTGGCAGAGATCAGCCATGGTTGAATGGAGTCGATGGGCCGAACGGCCTAATTCTGCTCCGATCACTTATGATCTTACGATCTTATGAATACCGCAGAGCTCTGGAGAAAGGCCATGGATGTGGATATATGGCCAGGGCTGTATGACCAATGGCTAGCTGGCATATATTTGACGGGCTGAATGGCCTTTCTCTGTACTGCTACCATTCTACGTTTCTAGAATATGGTACAGCACAGGAACAGACCACACTGTCAGTATGGAACATGATTTAATCTCCATTCCCCACATGCCCACGAACCCTGGTATGCCACCATGGTGTTGACCCTTGCCTTCCCAAAATCCACAGACCCCACACGCACTATCCTACCACAGCCAGTCACTGACACCTCCTCAAACGGCTGTCAGCTTTGTCAGACGTGACCTGCCCCACACACATTATTGTCTATGTTTCAACATTGCACTTCATTAGCAACAGGAGAATGCAGCGCTCTCGTTATAAAGATCTTGTTATTTTTGAAGACGCGAGCAAAAAGGTTGATGAGGGCAGAGCTGTAGATGTTGTGTACATAGACTTCAGTAAGGCGTTCAACAAGGTTCTGCATGGTAGGCTGCTCTGGAAGGTTAGATCGCATGGGATCCAAGGAGAGATAGCTGAATGGATAGAACATTGGCTCCATGGAAGGAAGCAGAGGGTGATGGGGGAAGGTTGCTTCTCAGACTGGAGGTGACTGTGACTAGTGGTGTGCCTCAGGGTTCGGTGCTGGGCCCGTTACTGTTTGTCATCGACATCAATGATGTGGATGAGAACATACAGCTGCTCAGAAAAGGACAGGAAGGCCCTTCAGAGGGTCATCACGACGGCCCAGAAAATCATCGGCTGCTCACTGCCCTCCCTGGAGCACCTGTTCAGCCTACGCTGCCTCAGTAGAGCAGGCAAAATAATAAAAGATCCATCCCACCCCGGCCACCGTCTGTTTGTTCATCTGCCCTCTGGTCGACGTTTCAGGTCGATAAAATCCCGAACAAACAGACTTAAGAACAGTTTTTACCCCAGGGCCATACGAGAACTGAACACTACCTTTGCACTAGGCAACACTAAAAAATCTTTGTACTTAACATAATTGTATTTAATTGTATTTATGTATTTATTTGTTTTTGCATTTATTGCATATATGTTTGTACGCACCGTCAGGATTGGCTATTTTTTAATTTCGTTGTACTCGTTGCAATGACAATAAATGAATATTATTATTATTATTATTATTATTATTAGCAAGTTTGTCGATGATATCAAAGTGAGTGGTTTTGCAGTTAGTGAAGGTGGTTGTGAACGATTGCAGCAGGATCTGGATCGATTGGCCAGGTGGGCGGAGGAATGGTTGATGGAATTTAATACAGAGAAGTGTGAGGTGTTGCATTTTGGGATGTCGAACAAGGGCAGGACCTGCACAGTAAATGGTGGGCCTCTGGGTAGTGTTGTAGAGCAGAAAGATCTAGGAGTGCAGGTGCATGGTTCCTTAAAGGTCGAGTCGCAGGTAGATAAGGTGATCACAAAGGCTTTTGGTACATTGGCCTTCATCAGTCATCAGTACTTCATCAGTATTGAGTAGAGAAGTTGGGAGGTCATGTTGCAGTTGTATAAGACGTTGGTGAGACGGCATTTAGAATATTGTGTTCAGTTCTGGGCACCATGTTATAGGAAAGATATTGTCAAGCTTGAAAGGGTTCAGAGAAGATTTACGAGGATGTTGCCAGGGAGAGGTTGAGCAGGCTGGGTCTCTATTCCATGGAGCGCAAGAGGATGAGGAGAGATCTTATAGAGGTGTACAAAATCATGAGAGGAATAGATCGGGTAGATGCACAGAGTCTCTTGCCCAGAGTAGGGGAATCGAGGACCAGAGGACATGGGTTCGAGATGAAGGGGAAAAGATTTAATAGTAATCCGAAGGGTTCACACAGAGGGTGGTGGGTGTATGGGACGAGCTGCCAGAGGAGGTAGTTGAGGTTGGGACTATCCCATCGTTTAAGAAACAGTTGGACAGGTACATGGATAGGACCAAGCGCAGGCAGGTGGGACTAGTGTAGCTGGGACAATGTTGGCCGGTGTGGGCGAGTTGGGCCGAAGGGCCTGTTTCCACATTGTATCACTCTATGACTGCGACTCTATCTTAAAACCTGTCACAGAGGACTTCAATCATTGAATCTATACAGATAAAGGTTCACACGAGTGTCGACTAGAAACGAACCATGGCCACTGTGAGGGGTCCCTGCTCTCTCACCCTCACCTCCCCTCCTCCCTATGGGGCCACGTTGTCTGTGTGTCCCCCCCGTCCCCCGCCTTGCCGGCTTCCCATGATCCTCCCTTGGCATCTTATTGCATTTAAGAATCTTTCAGTCATATTTTTGCAGACACCACATCCATTCCTTCCATCTATTTTGTTGAAGGACGCTGTGGGATTAGTGGAACACCTCCTGCCTCTGAGAGAAGCCGACTGTTTCCATCGGCTGGGGCGAGGCGCGGCCCGGCGCGGCCTCCATCACACGGCACGATCAACACCCACGACCCCACACGTTCAAAGCCACAAACCTGAGCCACCAGCTCCTGCAATGAAACGCAGGCATTCTCATTACTGTGCGTTGTGCTGCCTGCCGTTTGTGTCCTGGGCTGGCAAACCTGGGTTCGCCCCAAACAGCTGCCCTCTCCTCAGCCCCCTTGGCTCCGTGAGTTCAGTATCCACCCTCCTGATGAAGAGCACTTACTTCAGTGACAGTCCCCGCATGTTATCTTGCAGTAGCAGTGCTGCCACTCCATCCTCTAATCGCCAGCACTAATGTGCCTCTGGGAGGCTCTTTATAGTTTCACCACTTCTTTATATGTTTCCTCTTAGGCTTTTTAATCTTCCCTTTTATACCTATCCTAAATTCTCCCCGTCAGTCTTCACTTTCATATCAAACAGTCTTGAGTCCCTTGAGCCTGAATCCCTCTCTATCTGCAGTGCAGACAACAGAGAACAGCACAGCACAGGAACAGGCCCTTCGGCCCACAATGTCCGTGCCGAACACAACCCCAAGTTAAACTAACCCCCTCTGCCCGCACGTGATCCGTGTCCCTCCGTTCCCTGCGTGTCCATGTCTCTGTCCAACAGCCTCAAACACCACTATCGTATCTGCCCCCACCCCCACCCCTGGCAGCTCGTTCCAGGCCCCCACCACCCTCTGTGTAAAACACTTGCCCCCCACATCTCCTTTAAACTCTGCCTCCCTCTCCTTAAAGCTGTGCCCTCTGGTATTTGCCATGTCATAAGTTCATCATTTCGTAAGCGATAGGAGCAGATTTAGGCCATTCGGCCCCTCAAGTCTACTCTGCCATTCAACCATGGCTGATCTATCTCTCCCCCCCTAACCCCATTCTTCTGCCTTCTCCCCGTAACCCCTGACACCCACACTAATCAAGAATCTATCTATCTCTGCCTGTAATGTCGACCCTGGAGTCCAGGGGACAGCAGTGGTGGACAGGCACGGCTAGTTTGGCCACATTGGCCATCCTGCTTGGAACATCCCACCTTGACCAGTGATGCAACTAACCGGGGCGACCCTTTCTCACCACAAATATTTTCAGCATCTCGGTTTAATTTTGGATCATTAAAAGCCTCTGTGTTCCAGCAGATGATGTGACATGATTCATTATCACACCTAGTTTCCATTCCCATTGTTTTTTTTTCACATGAAAGCTGGTGGGAATATTGCTGTGTAGGCAGATGCAATTAAATTAGCAATCCTGGGTTTTGGTAACAGGCCACAAGGGACTGGAAGAAAACACTGGTAAATGGGTTTAACTTTCAGATCAGCTGTAATCTATTAGAATGACAGAACTCTCTCGAGGGGCTGAATGGCCTACTCCTGTTCTTCTCCGACAGCCACTGATATATTTCCCAGGTTTTGTTCAGATTACTTGTAATTCTTCAGGGACTGCCGCTCCACATAAACTCCTCTGTTGGAACAGCATCATATTGTTCCTAATTAGTACAACCTCCCCCCTCCCCACCAGCTCTCTGTCCCTGTTGCTATGACAGTTTCAAATTAATACAGCTTCGACACTGCAATTATTTTTAATATTACAGTTTAATTAATGAATCTCATCCCCTAATTCTGTTTCATTTTTCTGCAACACTAATACACACAAACTTTACTTTGCAATCCCTTCATTTTGTTTTCATCCTTATCCTGCGTTTCTTCCACAGTCCCCCCTCCCCCCCCCCCCCCCGCCATCTTGGTTGTCCACCTTCAGTCGCCTTCTTTCCCAGTGTCTCCTCATCTAACGTTCCCAGCGAGCAGCCTTCCTGTTGGATGATCCTCACCCCCCCCCCCCACTCATCCACATCCCAGCACGGTGATAATTGGGAGAGATCCTTCTTTGGCCAGACTACAACTCAGCTCTCTGTCTCTGTTCTCATCTACACAGATAGTGAGCGGCCTGGATAGAGTGGATGTTTCCACTGGTGGGAGAGTCTAGGACCAGAGGGCACAGCCTCAGAATTAAAGGACGTTCCTTTAGGAAGATGAGGAGGAATTTCGTTAGTCAGAGGCTGGTGAATCTGAGGGATTTTTTTTGCCACAGACGGCTGTGGAGGCCACAAGTCAGTGGGTATTTTTAATCTCTGGCAAAGATAGATGGAGATTAGTGCGGGTGTCAGGGGTTATGGGGAGAAGGCAGGAGAATGGGGTTAGGAGGGAGAGATAGAACAGCCATGATTGAATGGCAGAGTTGACTTGATGGGCTGAATGGCCTAATTCTGCTCCTATCACCTATGACCTTATGACTACACCCTTCCATTTATCCCAACATTGCTCGTCACTGAAGAAGGGTCTCGACCCAAAACCAGAGTAACTCAGCGGGTCAGGCAGCATCTGTGGAGAACATGGATAGGTGACATTTCGGATCGGGGTCTAAAAATGCATCTCAACCCAAAACGTCGTCCATTCCTTCTCTCCACAGATGCTGCCTGACCCGCTGAGTTACTCCACCACTCTGTGCCTATCGTCTGAGTAAGCCAGCGTCTGCAGTTGCGTGCTGCACATTTTGCGCGCTCCTCCCCTGCCGTCGCATCCTGCCAGCGCCGCTGACGTTCTCCAAGCTGCACAATCTACGCCCGTAACATCAATCAGGAAACCCAGTGAGTGAGTGAAGGCCATTCTGCCCATTATGCCTGCCCTAGCCCTTTGATCAAGATGTCTGAATTGTCCAACACCCTGCTTCATCTTTGCATCGCCGTGTCCATCAGCCGCCCTCAACTGCACCTTATGCTGCCTCTTGATGCCTCCTGGCATCGGCCTCCTGCCTTCTGCACATTCCAGGCCTTGCCCAGCCCTGCCGGGGCCGAGCTTCTTCTGACTCCTTCCAGTGAAATCCGTTTACTTTTGTTTAGAGATTCAGCGTGGAAACGGGTCCTTCGGCCGGCCGAGTCCACACCGGCCCGCGATCACCCCGTACATTAGTCCTATCCTACACACTGGGGACAGTTTACAGAAGTCAATCAACCTACAACCCCGCACGTCTTTGAAATGTGGGAGGAAACCGGAGCGCCCGGAGAAAACCCACGCGGTCACGGAGAATGTGCAAACTCCAGACAGGCGGTAGTCAGGATCGAACCTGGGTCTCTAGCTGTGTAAGGCAGCAACTCCACTGCTGCACCACTCAATATAGACGTAGAGCATGTGTAAATATCTCCTGCCACTGCCCCATCTGCGGAACTCACTCTCACAAAATGTAACATGTCCCTCCATCTCCTGAGTCACATTCCCTCAGCATCCCCAGTCTCACATCTATCTACAGTTAGGGTTGCCAACTTCCTCACTCCCAAATAAGGGACAACGGTGACGTCACCGCCCCGCGTCCCACGTGACCTCACCCAGCCATCGGCCACGTGCTCCCGCTCCAACAATTGCGGCCGCCCGGGCCGGGAGACGGGTTGCTACGCAACCTCCGTTAGGCGGCGCCCGGGCCTACACTGTCTGGGACTACAGCGGCCCCCGGGCTGCAGTGTCCGGGCCTACACTGACCGGGCCTACAGTGTCCAGGCCTACAGTGTCCAGGCCTACACTGACTGGGCCTACAGTGTCCAGGCCTACAGTGTCCAGGCCTACACTGACTGGGCCTACAGTGTCCAGGCCTACAGTGTCTGGCCCTACAGTGTCCAGGCCTACAGTGTCCAGGCCTACAGTGTCCAGGCCTACACTGACCGAGCCTACAGTGTCCAGGCCTAGTGTCCAGGCCTACACTGACCGGGCCTACAGTGTCCAGGCCTACAGTGTCTGGGCCTGCAGTGTCCAGGCCTACAGTGTCCAGGCCTACAGTGTCCAGGCCTACACTGACCGGGCCTACAGTGTCCAGGCCTACAGTGTCCAGGCCTACACTGACTGGGCCTACAGTGTGCAGGCCTACAGTGTCCAGGCCTACACTGACTGGGCCTACAGTGTCCAGGCCTACAGTGTCTGGCCCTACAGTGTCCAGGCCTACAGTGTCCAGGCCTACACTGACCGGGCCTACAGTGTCCAGGTCTACAGTGTCCAGGCCTACAGCACCGTCTGGGCCTAATACGGGACAAGGACGGTCCCGTACGGGACAAACCACTTTAGCCCAAAATACGGGATGTCCCGACTAATACGGGACAGTTGGTGACCCTACCTACATACAGTATCCCAGCTACCGTAACTACCTCAAGCTGAGGGCTCACCACCATTTTGAAAAGGCTTAATTGAATTGCCGGCGTCTGTACCCAGTGTCCTCGTTACAAAGTCGGGTCTCTTGTACATCAGCGAGCTTTACACTTTCTCCATTCTGTGGAGATTTGTGGCCATCAGTCCCGTGACCAAACAATCGGGGAGAGAGAGAGACGGGCAGATTAGCAGTACTTCTGTAAAGGAGCAACTCCTGGAGTGTGTTCATGATGAACCAACTAGCGAGCAGGCCATGCTAGAGTGGATGGATGTGGTGTAATGAGAAAGGATTCATTAACAGTCTTGTTTGCAGGGTACCCTGGGGAAGGTCACCACAACATGATAGAGCTCTTCATTAAGATGGAGATTGCTGAGATGTAAAACAATGCTGAGAACTATACTCCCTCCGCACTCTGTATCTTCCCCTTTGCTCCAGCTTTGTACCTGAGTTTGACTCGATTGTATTTATGTGTGGCACCCCTATGTATACCTGGCGTTGAATATGGGAGAGCAGGTGAGCTCAGGGGACAGAAGGTGCTGGTGGAGACTCTGGGACAAGGTGGGTGAGTGGGTTTGAGGGGAGTGGGCGGACGGGAATATGGAAAGAATTGTCGGGAAAGATTGCTTTGGTTTCGCATTCATCTACCTCCTCCATTTCCTGTTGACTGGAGAAGCATCTTTTTGACAGTTGTGCCCGAGTGGAAAATATTGCTGATGAAATGACTCAGGGAGGGAACTAATTAATACCAGCTCCTCTCCTCTGTGGAATCAGCGGCCGGTTGGTGGTTGTGCCTTCCGTCGCTTGGCCTCAGCGCCTCCGGAAAATGCTTAATGCGTCTCAAAACATTCCTGAATATTCCGCCAAGCTGCCACTCACTGCCGAGCAGGTAACAAACTCTGCCAATTATCAGTGTGGCACCAAACTCTTGCATTGAAGTGGCAGCGTGATGTGAATTGAGTGCGTGTCATTATTGCCACGTTTACCTGTGTGGATTGGAGATCACACGGCACACTCAGTCTGCGCTTCGTTGCACCCAGTGTGTGATGTCAGAATTTACAAGGGATTTATGGCATTGTGCACACTCTAATTAATTCTCAGCCTTCACATTCCCTGTCTGTCACCAACGTGTTGTTGTTTTCCACTCAAAATCAAAATACATCAAACAGCCTCGCCTCAAACTTCTACTTGTGGCGGAGTTTAAGACTGTTCGCCTCGTCTATGCTTCCGGCTGGGTGGCAGTCTGACTTCCTATTCTTACCACCAATGTGGATAACCTCACACTTATCCACATTAAACTGCATCTGCCATGCATCCGCCCACTCACACAACCTGTCCAGGTCACCCTGCAACCTCATAGCATCTTCCTCACAGTTCACACTGCCACCCAGCTTTGTATCATCTGCAAATTTGCTAATGGTACTTTTAATCCCTTCCAGCCGCAAGTGAACACGGCCTAGTGTTTACCAGGGACTGTAACGCTGCCTGGTGTGAGTGGCTTAGAGCTGGAGACACGGACAGACACAGTGGGAAACATCGCATGTACTGAAGCCGGCCACCCGCTGAGCCAGGTGTCAAAGCTGTCAGAATCTCCGAGAGTGGAAACTATCAAAACCTATCAAAAAACACGAGGTCAGTCACGGCGGAGAGCCGTGGTCTTACTGTTGCCCTCTTGACCCACGGAGTACATTGGAGCTCCACACAACACAGCTCCCCACCCCTGCTGAGTCTGCCTCCATCACCCACAGCTGTTCACATCCCCCCTGTCAGAGCTCCAGCTCTGCCGCCATTCATCCGTCTTTCACTCAGTAACACTGAGGGAGTGACAGCAACAGTGACGATGCATGTCCCCCAGCATCTCAGACCACTGAGGGAGTGACAGCAACAGTGACGATGCATCCTGACATGTCCCCCAGCATCTCAGACCACTGAGGGAGTGACAGCAACAGTGACGATGCATGTCCCCCAGCATCTCAGACCACTGAGGGAGTGACAGCAACAGTGACGATGCATCCTGACATGTCCCCCAGCATCTCAGACGGCAGATCAATTTCCCTCCTGGGTTAAATAAAGTTCTATCGTATCGTAAACCTTTCCTGCCATTGTACCTGTCATTTTAAATGTGGTTGTAGCCCCTGCACCAACGGCCTCCTCTGGCAGCTCGTTCCCTACTCCCACCCCCTCAGTGTGAAAAATGTGCCCCTCGTGTTCCTGTTAAATCATTCCCCTCTCACCTTAAGCCCATGTCCTCTGGATCTTGATTCCCCTGCCTCCGGAAACAGATTCTGAGCATTTACCCCCTCGATTCCCCTCATGATTGTGTACAAATCTGTAAGGTCACCCTTCAGCCACCACTAGGGTTGCCAACTATCTCACTCCCAAATATGAGGCAACGTCACCGCCCCGCGCCCCACGTGGCCTCACCCAGCCAGCGGCCACGTGCTCCCGCTCCACCAATGGCGGCCGCCTGGGCCGGGAGGCGGGTTGCTGCCTCCGGGCCTACAGTGTCCGGGCCTACAGTGTCCGGGCCTACACTGTCCGGGCCTACACTGTCTGGGCCTACAGTGTCCGGGCCTACAGTGTCTGGGCCTACAGTGTCTGGGCCCACAGTGTCTGGGCCTACAGTGTCTGGGCCTACAGTGTCTGGGCCCACAGTGTCTGGGCCTACAGTGTCTGGGCCTACAGTGTCTGGGCCTACAGTGTCCGGGCCTACAGTGTCCGGGCCTACAGCGCTCCCCGGGCCTACTACGGGACAAGGGCGGTCCCGTACAGGCCAAACCAATTTAGCCCAAAATATGGGATGTCCCAGCTAATACAAGACAGTGTCAACTCTAAGTTGTCCCCATGCCCTGCTCTTGCCTGCAGACCCACAGTTTGCTCCACTTGCAGAGTTGATTCAGCTCTCGTTTTAAGGACACCACTGAGCCCCCCTCCCCTGCCCTGCCAGCCCCCTCCCCTGCCCTGCCAGCTCCAGCCCCCCCTCCCCTGCCCTGCCAGCTCCAGCCCCCCTCCCCTGCCGTGCCAGCCCCCTCCCCTGTCCTGCCAGCTCCAGCCCCCCTCCCCTGCCGTGCCAGCCCCCTCCCCTGCCCGCCCCCTCCCCTGTCCTGCCAGCTCCAGCCCCCCTCCCCTGCCCTGCCAGCTCCAGCCCCCCTTTACTGCCCTGCCAGCTCCAGCCCCCCTCCCCTGCCCTGCCAGCTCCAGCCCCCCTCCCCTGCCCTGCCAGCCCCCTCCCCTGCCCTGCCAGCTCCAGCCCCCCTCCCCTGCCCTGTCAGCTCCAGCCCCCTCCCCTGCCCTGTCAGCCCCCTCCCCTGCCCTGTCAGCTCCAGCCCCCTCCCCTGCCCTGCCAGCCCCCTCCCCTGCCCTGTCAGCTCCAGCCCCCTCCCCTGCCCTGCCAGCCCCCTCCCCTGCCCTGCCAGCCCCCTCCCCTGCCCTGTCAGCTCCAGCCCCCTCCCCTGCCCTGCCAGCCCCCTCCCCTGCCCTGCCAGCCCCCCTCCCCTGCCTTGCCAGCTCCAGCCCCCCTTCCCCTGCTGTGCCAGCTCCAGCACACACGTTCCTCAAAGGCCCAGCACCCTTCCACAACTCAGCAGCCCGCAGTTGGCAAGTGGCCATGGGCGAGACCGTTAGATGCTGATGTTGATATTAATGCAATGCGGGAGATTGCAGCCCTCTCCCCTGGAATCAAAACCAGGAATCGAAAATAGAACTAAAGGAAAAAGTTGCTGAGTTGGGCGATTCACAATATAAATGTGGCGCTGGGCGTCAGATGTGCCCGTGCTGAGAATGCCAGCCTGCGCTTAACGAGAAGATTTTGCGGAAAGTTATTTTTAAAAACAATTTTGCAGACGAGCGAGTTGATGGGTCCCTTCAGCAGATTCCTGAGGAGCAGCTCCATCTCACAGGGGCGTCTGTTCACACACAACCTCCTGCCACACACTCCGTCGCTCGCTTGCCTCGTGGGCTCAAGCCTGGCCATAGGTTATTGTGTGCAGGAAGGAACTGCAGATGCTGGTTTACACTGAAGATAGTCACAAGATCTTATCGAAACGTATAAGATTATTAAGGGGTTGGACACGTTAGAGGCAGGAAACATGTTCCCAATGTTGGGGGAGTCCAGAACCAGGGGCCACAGTTTAAGAATAAGGGGTCGGCCATTTAGAACTGAGATGAGGAAAAACTTTTTTAGTCAGAGAGTTGTGAATCTGTGGAATTCTCTGCCTCAGAAGGCAGTGGAGGCCAATTCTCTGAATACATTCAAGAGAGAGCTAGATAGAGCTCTTACGGATAGCGGAGTCAGGGGGTATGGGGAGAAGGCAGGAACGGGGTACTGATTGAGAATGATCAGCCATGGTCACATTGAATGGCGGTGCTGGCTTGAAGGGCCGAATGGCCTCCTCCTGCGCCTATTGTCTATTGTCTATAAAATGCTGGAGTAACTCAGCGGGACAGGCAGCATCTCTGGAGAGAAGGAATGGGTGACGTTACAGGCCACATGTCGCCTGTGGTGAGATACAGCAAAAAAATTTGTGTGTGTCTATTCAGTGAAGTCATTCTATACAGGTGTGCAAGCAAGCCGTACACAAGAACGCCTGCCAGTCTGAAGACCAGGGCGCAGAATAAAGTGCCACTATGTTAGTGGGCCCAAACCTCTCCTGCATTAGTGCAGCACCCTCTCCTCCCCACCTCCCCACCTCCCTCCCCCCCTCCCCTCCCCTCTTCCTTCCCTCATGCAGGTACAGCAGGCAGTGAAGAAAGCCAATGGAATGTTGGCCTTCATAACAAGAGGAGTTGAGTATAGGAGGAAAGAGGTCCTTCTGCAGTTGTACAGGGCCCTAGTGAGACCGCACCTGGAGTACTGTATGCAGTTTTGGTCTCCAAATTTGAGGAAGGATATTCTTGCTATGGAGGGCGTGCAGCGTATGTTCACCAGGTTAATTCCCGGAATGGCGGGACTGTCGTATGTTGAAAGACTGGAGCGACTAGGCTTGTATACACTGGAATTTAGAAGGATGAGAGGGGATCTTATCGAAACGTATAAGATTATTAAGGGGTTGGACACGTTAGAGGCAGGAAACATGTTCCCAATGTTGGGGGAGTCCAGAACAAGGGGCCACAGTTTAAGAATAAGGGGTCGGCCATTTATAACAGTATAACAGTATAACAGAGCTTTATTTGTCATTCGGTACCAAGGTACCGAACGAAACTACGTAGCAGTCATACAAAAAACGAACACAAGACACATGACCCCAACACAAACGTCCATCACAGTGACTCCAAACACCCCCTCACTCTGATGGAGGCAACAAAACTTCCACTCTCTTCCCCACGCCCACGGACAGACAGCTCGACCCCGACCGACCCGCACATTCCCCGCAAGGGGATGGAAGTCCCCGCGGCCGAGCCGCACCGGGCGCTGAAACGTCTCGCGGCCGAACCGGGCGATGGAAGGCCCCGCGACCAAGCCTTGTGCAGCTAAGTCCCGTGGTCGAGCCGCACCGGGCGATGTTAAGTCCCGCGGCCGAGCCGCACCAGCGATGAAAAGTCCCGCGGCCGAGCCGCACCAGCGATGTAAAGCCCCGCGGCCGAGCTGCACCGGGTGATGTTAAGCTACGCGGCCGAGCCGCACCAGCGATGAAAAGCCCCGCGGCCGAGCCGCACCGGGCAATGTTAGGCTACGCGGCCGAGCCGCACCAGCGATGAAAAGCCCCGCGGCCGAGCCGCACCGGGCGATGTTAGGCTACGCGGCCGAGCTGCACCGGGCACTGTTAAGTCCCGCGGCCGAGCCACACCAGCGATGTAAAGTCCCGCGGCCAAGCCGCACCGGGCGATGAAAAGTCCCGCGGCCGAGCCGCACCAGGCACTGTTAAGTCCAGCGGCCAAGCCGCACCGGGCGATGTAAAGTCCAGCGGCCGAGCCGCACCCCGCGCCGTGAGGAAGAGACCTAAAAGAGAAAAGTTTCCCCCTCCCTCCCCTCTCCCTCCCTAGGAGATAGATTTAAACTTTAAAATGTGAATAACTTAAAAAACATAACACCGATTTCACTGAGACTTCTTCCATGAGCACCAAAGGGACGTCGGTGAGTGAGGTTGGGGCCTAAACATTGTCGCGCTGTCGTGCACCGTTTTTGCTGTCGTTCAGGAACAAACAGACGAGAGTTTGTGTAGTGGATATAAAATTCTTAGGGTATTGGACAGGCTAGATGCTGGATAAATATACCCGTGAAGGTCAGAGAGAAGCAGCAGCCAGAAGCAGTGAGAATGAGTCTCGGCTGGAAGTGGGTGAGTCACACAAGCTTCAGGTGGTCAAAAAGGCCTTTGGCACATCAGCCTTCATCAGCCAGAGTATTGAGTATAGAGAGGTTGGGAGATCATGTTGCAGTTGTACGAGATGTTGGTGAGGTCACATTTAGAGTATTGAGTTCAGTTCTGGGCACCGTGTTATAGGAAAGATGTTGTCAAGCTGGAAAGGGTTCAGAAAAGATTTACGAGGATGTTGCCAGGACTAGAGGGTGTGAGCTATAGGGAGAGGTTGAGCAGGCTGGGTCTCTATTCCATGGAGCACAAGAGGATGAGGGGTGATCTTGTAAAGGTGTACAAAATCATGAGAGGAACTTTTTCACCCAGAGAGTTGTGGATTTCATGAGAGGAATAGATCGGGTAGATGCACAGAGTCTCTTGCCCAGAGTAGGGGAATCGAGGACCAGAGGACACAGGTTTAAGGTGAAGGGGAAAAGATTTAATAGAAATCTGAGGGGTAACCTTTTCACACAGAGGGTGGTGGGTGTATGGAACGAGCTGCCAGAGGAGGTAGTTGAGGCTGGGACTATCCCAACATTTAAGAAGCAGTTAAACAGGTACATGGATAGGACAGGTTTGGGGGGATATGGACCAAATGCGGGCAGGTGGGACTAGTGTAGCTGGGACATGTTGGCCGGTGCGGGCAAGTTGGGCCGAAGGGCCTGTTTCCACACTGTGTTGCTCTATGACTCTAAATAGAATGATCTTAGCTAGGGCATATCCTGGTCGGCATGGAGGAGCTGGGCTGAAGGGCCTGTTTCCCTGCTGTACGACACGATGATGTACAGGGATGACAACAGCACTTCACCAACCCTGGCCATTGGTTTCAGCTAAAAATTGTTGCCCTCCACATTATAGACACAAAGTGCTGGAGTAACTCAGCGGGACAGGCAGCATCTCTGGAGAGAAGGAATGGGTGACGTTTCACAGAGTGCTGGAGTAACTCAGCAGGTCAGGCAGCATCTGTGGAGAACATGGATAGGTGACGTTTCACAGAGTGCTGGAGTAACTCAGCAGGACAGGCAGCATCTCTGGAGAGAATGAATGGGTGACGTTTCGGGTCGAGACCCTTCTGCAGTTCCTCCCTACACATTATTTTCCACATTGTCATCCATCGAGACAGCTACTAAAGACAGACTTTCCCCACCATTTCCATATCTGCCGGTACAAGTTCTCAACATTAGTTCATCTGTTCAATTTTACAGATTTGTGGAATAATTTACTTTCTGGTTTTGTGCTTCAGGCTGAGAAACTCTTACACTTCCTTTCCTTGCAAATGACTTGCTGAAGTCTGGTGAGTCCTCAGCTTGTCCAATCCCCTGGCTCACTGCTCTTAGTGTGAACATTATAAACCTTTCCTTTTGATCAAACACTCCGATCAACTGGCTTGTTCACAGTGTTTAGTTTAGTTTAAGATACAGCACGGAAACAGGCCCTTCGGCCCACTGAGTCCGCACTGACCAGCAATCCCCGCACATTATTACTATCCTGCACACACTATGCCAACGACGCCAATGTACCGAATGACAATAAAGTTCTTTACTACTTACTTACTACTTACTACTTACTAGGGACAATTTACACTGAAACACAGCCAATTAACCTACAAACATGTACGTCTTTGGAGTGTGGGAGGAAACCGAAGATCTCGGCTCACGGGGAGAACGTACAAACTCCGTACAGACAGCGCCCGTGGTCGGGATGGAACCCGGGTCTCTGGCGCTACAAGCGCTGTAAGGCAGCAACTCTACCGCGGCGCCACCGTGCCACCGATCCGGCCACATTTCCTGTTGCCTTTCTGTGGATTAAGGGTCCCATCCTCCTTTTTTATTTTGAAACTATTAATCTGTTTAAAATGGAGTGGTGCAGCGGGTAACGGCCAGAGACCGGCTTCAATCCTGACCTCGAGTACTGTCTGTGTGGAGTTTGCACGTCCCCCTTCTGTGAGTTTCCTCCAGCAGCTCTGGTTTCCTCCCACATCCCAAAGGCGTGCGGGTTTGTCAGGTTAATTGGCCTCTGCACCAAAAGCTTTTCACTGTACCTCAGTACACATGACAACAAACTACACTCAACTAAACTGTAAATTGCCCCTCGTGTGCAGGGAGTGGATGAGAAAGTGGGATAACATAGAACTGGTGTGGACGGGTAATCCATGGTCGGCGTGGTCTCGGTGGCGTGGTGTATGTGGCGTGGTCTCGGTGGCGTGGTCTCGGTGGCGTGGTGTATGTGGCGTGGTCTCGGTGGCGTGGTGTATGTGGCGTGGTCTCGGTGGCGTGGTCTCGGTGGCGTGGTGTATGTGGCGTGGTCTCGGTGGCGTGGTGTATGTGGCGTGGTCTCAGTGGCGTGGTCTCAGTGGCGTGGTGTATGTGGCGTGGTGTATGTGGCGTGGTGTATGTGGCGTGGTGTATGTGGCGTGGTCTCGGTGGCGTGGTGTATGTGGCGTGGTGTATGTGGCCTGGTCTCGGTGGCGTGGTCTCGGTGGCTTGGTCTCAGTGGCGTGGTGTATGTGGCGTGGTGTATGTGGCGTGGTCTCGGTGGCCTGGTCTCGGTGGCCTGGTCTCGGTGGCCTGGTGTATGTGGCGTGGTCTCGGTGGCGTGGTGTATGTGGCGTGGTGTATGTGGCCTGGTCTCGGTGGCGTGGTCTCGGTGGCTTGGTCTCAGTGGCGTGGTGTATGTGGCGTGGTGTATGTGGCGTGGTCTCGGTGGCCTGGTCTCGGTGGCCTGGTCTCGGTGGCCTGGTGTATGTGGCGTGGTCTCGGTGGCGTGGTCTCGGTGGCGTGGTGTATGTGGCCTGGTGTATGTGGCGTGGTGTATGTGGCGTGGTGTATGTGGCGTGGTCTCGGTGGCGTGGTCTCGGTGGCGTGGTGTATGTGGCGTGGTGTATGTGGCGTGGTGTATGTGGCGTGGTGTATGTGGCGTGGTGTATGTGGCGTGGTGTATGTGGCGTGGTCTCAGTGGCGTGGTCTCGGTGGCGTGGTGTATGTGGCGTGGTGTATGTGGCGTGGTGTATGTGGCGTGGTGTATGTGGCGTGGTGTATGTGGCGTGGTGTATGTGGCGTGGTGTATGTGGCGTGGTGTATGTGGCGTGGTGTATGTGGCGTGGTGTATGTGGCGTGGTGTATGTGGCGTGGTGTATGTGGCGTGGTGTATGTGGCGTGGTCTCGGTGGCCTGGTCTCGGTGGCCTCTTTGCTTTACGTAAGAGCCCGGTTCTGGAATGAACAAAATCACATTTAATTTAAACAAAATCATATCGTATTATAATCACTTTTCTTCACTTGTCCACAAACTACAAGATTATTATTAATATTGTTAAATCTTAAATACCGTGTTCCTGCGTTGATGTTTCAACATACTGATGTTGTAAATATTCCATGAACTGGTCCTCCACACTATCAGCCAGTTTGCCCAGCCTGGATTTAATTAACGTTTCCCCATAATTAATATATTCCCCTTGTTACTTGTGCCTGCAGTTTGCCCTCCTGTGTCACTGCCATTTGGGGCCTGTCGATAACTCCTGCCAATGCTGTGTGCACTTTGCTCTTCCTTAGCCTTGAGCGCACTGATTTAGCTTCCGGATTTTCTAAACTCGAATCCTTTTGGGGTGGGGGTGGTGGGGGGGAGGGGGGGGTGGGGGTAGGGTGGGGGGGGGGGTGGGGTGGGGAAGGGGTGGGGTGGGGGGGTGGGGTGGGGGGGAGGGGGGGGTTGTGCTCTGTCCATTCCCGACACCTATTGCCTTGACTGTCTCTTTCACTTCCTGAAGCTTCATTCACTTGAATGGGAATAGATGGGGTGGATGCACAGAGTCTGTTACCCAGAGAAGCAGAATCAAGAACCAGAGGGCTTGGGTTTAATCTGAGAAGGGAAAGATTGAATTGGAAGCTGAGGGGCAACCTTTCCCCTCAGAGGGTGGCGGGTATATAGACAGAGCCACCAGAGGTGGGAATTGAGGCAAAAGACAATAGACAATAGGTGCAGGAGGAGGCCATTCGGCCCTTCGCGCCAGCACCGCCATTCACTGTGATCATGGCTGATCATCCACAATCAGTACCCCGTTCCTGCCTTCTCCCCTTACCCCCTGACTCCGCTATCTTTAAGAGCTCTATCTAACTCTCTCTTGAAAGCATTCAGAGAATTGGCTTCCACTTCCTTCTGAGGCAGAGAATTCCACAGATTCACAACTCTCTGGGTGAAAAGGTTCTTCCTCATCGCCGTTTTAAATGGCTTACCCCTTATTTTTAAACTGTGGCCCCTTGTTCTGGACTCCCCCAACATCGGGAACATGTTTCCTGCCTCTAGCGTGTCCATTCCCTTAATAATCTTATATGTTTCAATAAGATCCCCTCTCATCCTTGTAAATTCCAGTGTATACAAGCCCAGTCGCTCCAGTCTTTCAAAATACGACAGTCCCGCCATTCCGGGAATTAACCTGGTGAACCTACGCTGCACGCCCTCAATAGCAAGGAAGTCCTTCCTCAAATTTGGAGACCAAAACTGCACACAAGGGTACAATAATAACATTTAAAAGACACTTGGATGGGAAAGGTTTCGAGGGGTATGGGGCAAATGTGGGCAGGTGGGACCAGCTTAGATGGGGCATCTTGGTGGGTGTGGGCACGTTGGGCTGCAAGGTTAGTTTCCGTGCTGTGTAACTCCATGGTCAATGAACCACAATAACTCATTCATTTTTGAAGTTGAACTACAGGCCCGGTTATTCAATCTGTGAGGACACCAGGCACAGTCTGATGCAAGTAAAGCCGTCTCAGTGGAACAGCTATCAACAGCACGACTGCAGTACAAAACCTCTCTGCAAGAAGTCAGAGCTAATTACAGATTTAGACAGGGGATGGACAGACAACGTTTCAGGTCGGGACCCTTGTTCAACCTGCTGGAGTTGGGGGGGGGGGGGAGAAATCTGGAATAGAGGCAGGACAAAGCATGGCGAGTGATAGGTGGATACAGATGGAGGGGAGGGGGGTGAAGGCCGGATGGGTGGAGAGTGATAAAGGCTGGCGGTGAAAAGAAGACAAGGGCGGAGAGGAGAGTGGGAGTGAAATGTAAAGCCGGAGCGGGGGGATAGAGGGGGAAATGGAAGGGAGATATTTGAGTTGATTTTCCTCTGTCATCTCTGAGATCAGTTTTCACATCTATCCTTCCTTATCTCTATGTCCCCCTCTCCCCTGACTCTCAGTCTGAAGAAGAGTCTTGACCCAAAACGTCACCCATTCCTTCTGTCCAGAGATGCTGCCTGTCCCGCTGAGTTACTAACTAAACTAAACTAACCTAACTCAACATTATTCACTCATCTTTACACTGTAAATGGATGGATTGTAAATCATTTATTGTCTTTCTGCTGACCGGTTAACAAGCAATAACAAGCTTTTCACTGCACCTCGGTACTCCTGACAATAAACCACACTGACACTGAGTTACTGCTTCATTCTGTGTCTGTCCTCGGTGTAAACCGGCATCTGCAGTGCCTCGTTGTACAATGGAAAGGGCGGGTCTGTGGGGCAGAGTGGGAGGGGAGAGTCTGTGGGGCAGAGTGGGAGCGGAGAGTCTGTGGGGCAGAGTGGGAGAGGAGAGTCTGTGGGGCAGAGTGGGAGCGGAGAGAGAGTCTGTGGGGCAGAGTGGGAGCAGAGAGAGAGTCTGTGGGGCAGAGTGGGAGCGGAGAGTCTGTGGGGCAGAGTGGGAGCAGAGAGTCTGTGGGCAGCACGGTGGCTGGGAACGAACAAACGACCAGACTGGGAAAGTGCTGGAGCTGTCACGGGGAGAGGGAAGCGGGCTAATTATTCCGAGCGCTTTGGCAGAGAGCCGTGAACAAAGGGCCTGCTCCCTCGCCTGCCCGCCTGCCACCGGAGGGGCAGCAAAAGAGAGCTGACCTTTCTGTTTCAGCGCTGGAGATCATCTCTTGTAATAGCACGCGGTAATGAGGGATATCACAGACTAAGTGCTTGCCACAGAAACCCTGCCTGTCCTTTGATTCAATCGCAGAGCCCACGTGAGACCTTTGCAACCTGATGCCAATTAAGCTGAGGAATGGCAGAAGCTCCCGAGCTGCAAGCCCGAGGATTTCACCTTCATTCTCACTTCAGCAGATGTGCACTTTGGCAGCTGCTAGTGCCCAGCCCCCCACCACCCCTCCAGAGTGGGCAAGGCTGAGGAATCTCGATAGACCCCAGCTGGTAGTGCCCAGCCCCCCACCACCCCTCCAGAGTGGGCAAGGCTGAGGAATCTCGATAGACCCAAGCTGGTAGTGCCCAGCCCCCCACTTTGGCAGCTGGTAGTGCCCGGCCCCCCACCACCCCTCCAGAGTGGGCAAGGCAGAGGAATCTCGAAAGACCCCAGCTGCTAGTGCCCAGCCCCCCACTTTGGCAGCTGGTAGTGCCCGGCCCCCCACCACCCCTCCAGAGTGGGCAAGGCAGAGGAATCTCGAAAGACCCCAGCTGACTGGCCAGTTGTTCATGTTCACGGGTTCTAGGAGCAGAACAAGGCCATTCGGCCCATCAAGTCTACTCCACCATTCAATCATGGCTGATCTATCTCTCCCTCCCAACCTCATTCTCCTGCTTTCTCCCCGTGACCCCTGACACCAGCACTGATCAAGACTGGGACAGTCTAGGACCAGAGGGCACAGCCTCAGAATTAAAGGGCGCTCTTTTAGAAAGGAGGTGAGGACGAACTTCTTTAGTCAGAGGGTGGTGAATCTGTGGGACTCATTGCCACAGAGGGCTGTGGAGGCCAAGTCAGGGGATATTTTTAAGGCAGAGACAGACAGATTCTTGATTAGAACGGGTGTCAAGAGTTATGGGGAGAAGGCAGAGATCAGCCATGACTGAATGGCGGAGTGGACTCGATGGGCCGAAGGGCCTAATTCTACTCCTATAACTTGTGAACGTGCGTGACCATCCCTCTTGTAACGGGCGACCAGAACTGAACATAGTCGGCCAGGTGAGGTCGGTTTTGTTGCCCTACTGCCACTCAGCTCGTAAAGAGATCATGTAAAAGTCTGAAGAAAGCCTGTTGGTAGATGTTGTACAACGCTGCTGGTGTGGGCAGTGAGGGCAGGTGGGCAATGCTGCTGGTGTGGGCAGGTGGGCAATGCTGCTGGTGTGGGCAGTGAGGTCAGGTGGGCAATGCTGCTGGTGTGGGCAGTGAGGGCAGGTGGGCAATGCTGCTGGTGAGGGCAGTGAGGTCAGGTGGGCAATGCTGCTGGTGAGGGCAGTGAGGTCAGGTGGGCAATGCTGCTGGTGTGGGCAGTGAGGTCAGGTGGGCAATGCTGCTGGTGAGGGCAGTGAGGGCAGGTGGGCAATGCTGCTGGTGTGGGCAGTGAGGGCAGTGAGGGCAGGTGGGCAATGCTGCTGGTGTGGGCAGGTGGGCAATGCTGCTGGTGTGGGCAGGTGGGCAACGCTGCTGGTGAGGGCAGTGAGGGCAGGTGGGCAATGCTGCTGGTGTGGGCAGGTGGGCAATGCTGCTGGTGTGGGCAGTGAGGGCAGGTGGGCAATGCTGCTGGTGTGGGCAGGTGGGCAATGCTGCTGGTGTGGGCAGGTGGGCAATGCTGCTGGTGTGGGCAGTGAGGGCAGGTGGGCAATACTGCTGGTGAGGGCAGTGCATGTTCCTGTGCCGCTCCAAAGGAAGGAGCAATCTACCAGCTGGCGGCCGCCCAAGCCGAGAGGCGGGTTGCTACACAACCTCCGTTAGGCAGTGCCCGGGCCTCCGGGCCTACACTGTCCGGGCCTACACTGTCTGGACCTACACTGTCTGAACCTACATTGTCCGGGCCTACACTGTCTGGACCTACACTGTCCGGGCCTACACTGTCCGGGCCTACACTGTCCGGGCCTACACTGTCCGGACTTACACTGTCAGGAACCTACACTGTCTGGACCTACACTGTCCGGGCCTACAGTGTCTGGACCTACACTGTCCCGGCCTACACTGTCCGTACTTACACTGTCTGGACCTACAGTGTCCGGGCCTACAGTGTCCGGCCTTACAGTTTCCGGGCCTACAGCGCTCCCCGGGCCTACACTGTCCGGGCCTATACTGTGCGGGCCTACACTGTCTGGGCCTACACTGTCCGGGCCTACACCGACTGGACTTACAGTGTCCGAACCTACAGCATCCCCCGGGCCTAATACGGGACAAGGGCGGTCCCATATGGGACAAGCTAATTTAGCCCAAAATGCGGGATGTTCCGGCTAAGATGGGACAGTTGGCAACCCTTTGTCCACCTGTCCCCTTCACTCTGACGGACTCTGAAGGCCAGAGGCAGCCTGCAATTCCCGCATCACTCCAGCATTGTGTTGCCGCTGCTAAGTTTGTGGTGAAGGGGAGATTGAGTTTGTGTGATCTGGTTGCTTAAAGATGCCATTAATGCAGGAGCTGTCGTGTAATTAGTGCAGAATGCTGTTGTCTTAAAGAAAAGTGTACACCTGCAGCTTATTTATTCACCTTGCCTAGATTAAATTAAAGATCTCTCAGAATGATTGTAAACTCTTCAACCATCTGGTATCCTCCTAGGAGTAAATAATCACTTAGAGAGGTTGGTGCGGGTGACCCACGATCAGATCTCATTATAGCCGACGCTCCGACTGCAAATCCATTTACAGGCCTTTGCTGAACTTCTAATAAAGTCTGTGACTTGGTTGAAAATTCCTGAACAGATAGCCCTTGGGGTGATCTCTAATCTCCAGTTAGTTGAGCTTCTGAATGGAAAAAATTGTAATAAACCTTTTGTCTGTGCATAGCCGGCAGAGATTGGGCAGTGCGGGTGTAATTACAGATTCCAATAGTGTTTGCTGATTGCCCGCTTTACCACAAGGTGCTGCATGCTGATGAGCAATGGCAGCACTTGCCTGAGTAACAGACTGTGTGCTCAACACTGCTTGTCATGGTCAGTACCCAGCCACATTCACACCCAGTGTTGGTGTGGCGTTATCTGCTCTGCGACATCAGCAACGGTGCAGTCTGCAGCAGCCGTTTACTTCATCGCAACGGGACATCAAGTTTCTGTCACTTTATAAAATGATCTCTGAAAGGTTCATTGGCCCTCATCTTGCTTCCGAGGAGACACGACCTTTCAGAAGGCATCGACTTCACTTGCTTTGCCTGTCACTGGCAGAGTGGTGAATGGGATTTTTTTTAAAGTATAGAATCAGGAGCTGCAGAATCTGCCTTGATATTAACCGCTGCTAGTGGTGATGGTGAATCTGATGGACCGACGTCACACAAGGTTGTGTCATCGTGCGTGCGGGCGTGCGGGCGGGCGGGCGGGCGGGAAGCTCTGGAACGTGGTGGACACTTGGCCTCCCATCATGGCTCCTGCTAGGCTAGGGTGGCCAACTGTCCCGTATTAGCCGGGACATCCCATATTCTGGGCTAAATTGGTTTGTCCTGTACGGGACCGTCCATATTAGGCCTGGGTGGCGCTGTAGGCCCGGACACTGTAGGCCCGGACACTGTAGGCCCCGACACTGTAGGCCCCGACACCATGGGCCCCGACACCGTGGGCCCCGACACTGTAGGCCCCGACACTGTAGACCCCGACACTGTAGGCCCCGACACTGTAGGCCCCGACACTGTAGGCCCCGACACTGTAGACCCCCTACACTGTAGGTCCCTACACTGTAGGCCCGGACACTGTAGGCCCCGACACTGTAGGCCCCAACACTGTAGACCCCGACACTATAGGCCCCGACACTGTAGGCCCCAACACTATGGGCCCCGACATCATGGGCCCCGACACTGTAGGCCCTGACACTGTAGACCCCGACACTGTAGGCCCCGACACTGTGGGCCCCGACACTGTGGGCCCGACACGGTAGGCCCCGACACTGTGGGCCCCGACACTGTAAGCCCTGACACTGTAGGCCCTGACACTGTAGGCCCCGACACTGTAGGCCCCGACACTGTAGACCCCGACACTGTGGGCCCCGACACTGTGGGCCCTGACACTGTAGGCCCCGACACTAGGTCCTGACAGTTTAGGACCCGACACTCTTGGTTTCCAACATTTTGGCTCCAGACAGTGTAGGCCCGGAGGCCCGGGCGCCGCCTAACGGAGGTTGTGTAGCAACCCACCTCCCGGCCCGGGCAGCCACCATTGGTGGAGCGGGAGCACGTGGCCGCTGGCTGGGTAAGGTCACGTGGGGCATGGGGTGGTGACGTCACCTTGTCCCGTATTTGGGAGTGAGGAAGTTGGCAACCCCTAACCCAGGCCGTGCCAGTTACTTGCTGCTGCCATCAGGAAGAAAGTACAGAAGTCTGAGAACCACTACCTCCTGGTTCAGGGACAGCTTCTTCCCAGCAACCAGCTGGCTCTGAATCACCCTGCCCAACACTAACCACAGCCCGGCCTCAGCACCGCAGTCTAAAGCAACGTTTACCTGGAATAACTGATCGTTTATGTTGTGTTGTTGTGTTAATGCACCTGTAAAGATGCAGTGTAAAGATTTTATTGTTCCTGTCTCAGTGTGTTTGATAATTAAACACTCTTTAACTCCTGTCTCTTGAAGGACAGCAGGTCAACTTGCCAAACTTGCCCACAACTCCATCCTCATTCAACGCCACTGAAATGAATGAGGATGAATTCATCTTTCTATTTTTTCTTTTCGGAACCTTGCTCTGCACAAAATGGCCACTGCTTTTACATCATGACATGTGCTTCGTAGTGATCCCAGGAAACCTTTCATGATGTTTTCAGATGATGTGCTCAGGTTCTGTAGAGCACAGAACAGGTTGCTGAACTTTTCTGGATAATCTTTCTTTGGCGAGGCATGTGGATAGAAAATAAACTACTTTCTGTAGGTTAATCCATCTTAAATGTGAGATGTTAAACTGCACGGATTAGTCTGCAGATGGTTAGAGTTAATGCTGGATTGTGGAAATGGCTCCTTGGTATTTGCTTAACTTTTGATGTGATCACGGTGAAATGTTAGGCCATTTGAGAGTCAGCTGGCATTTGTACAATGTCCTGGAGCAGTTTTTATTGGAGATATTCTCATTTCAATCACCGAACCGCCTGCATATTGCTTCACTGGGCGTGGTTGGGTATCAGTCCCCGCTAGGGGTTGCCAACTATCTCACACCCAAATACGGGACAAGGTGACATCACCGCCCCGCGCCCCATGTGACCACGTGCTCCTGCTCCACCAATGGCGGCCGCCCGGTCCGGGAGGCGGGTTGCTACGCAACCTCCGTTAGGCGGCGCCCGGGCCTCCGGGCCTACAGCGTCCGGACCCACACTCACAGATTTTAACCAGCATCTGCAGTTTTTTTCCTACTACACTGTCTAGGCCTACAGTGTCCGGGCCTACAGTGTCCGGGCCTACAGTGTCCGGGCCTACAGTGTCCGGGCCTACACTATCCGGGCCTACAGCGCCCCCCCGGGCCTAATACTGGACAAGGGCAGTCCCGTACGGGCCAAGCCAATTTAGCCCAAAATACGGGAAGTCCCGGCTAATACGGGACAGTTGGCAACCCTAGTCCCCACTCTGATTCTACATCATGACAGGCCCATCCAGGAATTGTGTTCCTATTCCACAGAGTGCCTCAGGAAGGAAAAGACCCTTCGGCCCACCGAGTCCGCACCAAATACCAACCACCCAATGACACTATCCCCACCCTTACCCCATTTTATTTGCCCTTGTAGTCCCGTCAACAGCCCACAGAGTTACCACTTACCCACACACGGGCAGCAAGCATGAGTCAAGTCAAGAGATTTCAGTCAGAAGAAGGGCCCTGACCCAAAACGCCACCCGTCCGTTTTCCCTGATGGTCTAGGGTGGGCAAAAAGGCTTTTGGCATATCGGCATCGAGTACAAACGTTAGGAGGTCATGTTGCAGGTATGTACAATGCGTTGGTGAGGCCACAATTAGAGTATTGTGTTTAGTTCTGGGCACCATGTTATAGGAAAGATATTGTCAAGCTGGAAAGGGTGCAGGGAAGATTTACGAAGATGTTGCCAGGACTAGAGGGTGTGAGCTACAGGGAGAGGTTGGGCAGGCTGGGTCTCTATTCCATGGAGCGCAGGAGGATGAGGTGATCCTATAGAGGTATATAAAATCATGAGAGGAATAGATCGGGTAGATGCACAGAGCCTCTTGCCCAGAGTAGGGGAATCGAGGACCAGAGGACATGGGTTTAAGATGAGGGGGGGAAAGATTTAATCGGAATCTGAGGAGTAACTTTTTCACACAAAGGGTGGTGGGTGTATGGAACGAGCTGCCGGAGGAGGTAGTTGAGGCAGGGACCCTCTGTCATCCCTGCCCTAAACCCAGGGGTTTCTCATCCCCTCCCCCAACTCCCTGCGTGCTGTTATTGCTCCAACAGGTCTTAGTCACCAGCTGAGATGCCACAGCTAGAGCCTTTGAGGAACATCATGAAAGAACCGAACCAGGGAATTAGGAAGGTCAAAATGGCCATGAAATGTCCTTGGCAAGTAGGGTTCAAGAGGATTGATTTTATAGAAATATGTAATTCTTAAGGGATTGGACAGGCTAGATGCAGGAAAAATGTTCCCGATGTTGGGGGAGTCCAGAACCAGGGGTCACAGTTTAAGAATAAGTGGTGGACTATGTAGGACAGAGATGAGGAAAAACTTTTTCACCCAGAGAGTTGTGAATCTGTGGAATTCTCTGCCACAGAAGGCAGTGGAGGCCGATTCACTGGATGTATTAAAGAGAGAGTTAGATTTAGTTCTTAGGGCTAACGGAATCAAGGGATATGGGGAGAAAGCAGGAATGGGGGTACTGATTTTGGATGATCAGCCGTGATCAAATTGAATGCTGACTGGAAGGGCTGCACATATTTTCTATGTTTCTATGATTCCAAATTAGTTTATATTATTAGTTTACATTAAAAACAAGATACATTGATAACAGCCGGGAAGAAACTGTCCCTAATTCTGGAGGTGTGCGTTTTCACACGTCTGTACCTCTTGCCCCATCGGAGAGGGGAGAAGAGGGAGTGGCCGGGGTGAGACTGGTCTGTGTGATGGTCTGGGCTGCTGGCCTTGCCGAGGCAGCGTGAGGTGTAGATGGAGGCGGTGGGAGGGAGGTTGGTTTGTGTGATGGTCTGGGCTGCTGGCCTTGCCGAGGCAGCGTGAGGTGTAGATGGAGGCGGTGGGAGGGAGGTTGGTTTGTGTGATGGTCTGGGCTGCGTCCACAATTCGCTGCTATTTCTTGCTGTCTTGGATGGAGCCGTTCCCAAACCGCGCTGTGATACATCCCGATAAAATGCTTCCTCTGGCGCATCTGTGGAAGTTGGTGAGAGGTGTAGGGGACGAGCCAAACTTCCTCAGCCTTCTGAGGGAGAGAGGCGTTGGTGTGCTGATGTGTTGAACATGCTGAATAATGTCATGGCAACGGAGTGACTTGTGAAATTGTTTATCCCCAAAGCAAGGCCGTCACTCTCAGTCTCGTGGAGACGGCTGTCCAATGAGAAGAGTGGGTGGTGAGTGTGTGGGGTGGGTGGTGAGTGTGCAAGGTGGGTGGTGAGTGTGTGGGGTGGGTGGTGAGTGTGCAAGGTGGGTGGTGAGTGTGCAGGGTGGGTGGTGAGTGTGCAGGGTGGGTGGTGAGTGTGCAGGGTGGGTGGTGAGTGTGCACGGTGGGTGGTGAGTGTGCAAGGTGGGTGGTGAGTGTACAGGGTGGGTGATGAGTGTGCACGGTGGGTGGTGAGAGTGCACGGTGGTTGGTGAGTCCCTGTGTTGCAGAGTCACCAGCAACTTTGACTCAGAAGCACCATGAGTGTGTCAGTCTGGGGAGAGTGGTGAGTGTGTCAGTCTGGGGAGAGTGGTGAGTGTGTCAGTCTGGGGAGAGTGGTGAGTGTGTCAGTCTGGGGAGAGTGGTGAGTGTGTCAGTCTGGGGAGAGTGGTGAGTGTGTCAGTCTGGGGAGAGTGGTGAGTGTGTCAGTCTGGGGAGCAGTGTTGTTGCTGGGTGTGACTAGTTTGTGAGTTGTCAGCCCGGCGTCTCTGGGCAATACGTCACCAGACCATCCACCGGCTGTTGGGTAAGATGTCATTCCTGGATCTGTTTCAGTAAACCACTCTAAGCCGGGATTAGTCATTTTAATTTTGAGGTAGAAAAGAGCATCAGAAACATATGAGGCAGTTCCATTTTTAGGCATTGTGCTCTGGGCATTAAGAGGGTGGCTGTGGTCTAGTCTCGGGCAAGGCTGGCAGTGTGCCAATGCAACTGGTGCCATCAATAGCTGTGGGTTGAGCCAGCTCAACATCGGTAGCCAGAGCCAGTGTTACAGGGAGTGGCTGCAGGGGCGTTGCATGCAGCAACTTGCAAGGAGACTCCCTGAGGGGGAGACAATGAGGGGGGAGACAATGAGGGGGAGAGACAGTGAGGGGGGAGACAATGAGGGGGGGAGACAATGAGGGGGAGAGACAGTGAGGGGGAGACAATGAGGGGGGAGACAATGAGGGGGGGAGACAATGAGGGGGGAGACAATGAGGGGGGGAGACAATGAGGGGGGAGACAATGAGGGGGGAGACAATGAGGGGGGGAGACAATGAGGGGGGGAGACAATGAGGGGGAGACAATGAGGGGGGAGACAATGAGGGGGGAGACAATGAGGGGGGGAGACAATGAGGGGGGAGACAATGAGGGGGGAGACAATGAGGGGGAGACAATGAGGGGGGGAGACAATGAGGGGGGGAGACAATGAGGGGGAGACAATGAGGGGGGACCCCATTGAAACCTCCCGTATACACACCCCTCCACATTCAGTTACTTCCCGGCTGTTATCAGGTAACTCTCGTCTCGCTGCTACCATCGGGAAGAAGGAACAGGAGCCTGAAAACCGTGATGGCCTCCATGGCCTCCAGGTTGAAGAAGGGCTTGTTCCCAGTAACCATCAGGCTCATCAACCCTGCACACTAACCTCAGCACCTGCGATCTTCCACGAGTGCACCACAGACTGGTTTTGCACTACTCTGCTTGCCTGTCATTCTAGATTACTCATGTTCAAAGTGATAGGGGCAGAATTAGGCCATTCGGCCCATCAAGTCTACTCTGCCTGATCTATCTCTCCCTCCTGACCCCATTCTCCTGCCTTCTCCCCATCACCCCTGACACCCGCACTAATCAACAATCTATCTATCTCTGCCTTAAATATCTCCACTTGTAGTGGCCTGGCTGAGGCTAGAAGAAGGCTGGACGCCAGGCAGGTTTAGAATAAAGTCTCCACTCACAACGAAGTCCACCGCAGGGATGAACCACTCCCCCTAACGGCCTGAGTATTAACTCCGTAAGCCAGTCCGTCAAGTGCTGAGGGGGCTGACCCTAGGAGTGGCCTGATACCCAGGGACCACCACACACTGATTATTAATGTATTCTCCAGCGAGTAGTGGCCCAGAGCTGTTAAATGCTCATCGTCTGCTCACCCACTCATTCCTGGAGTGTAGGTATTCCTGGAGCTTGTGGTGGTGTCTTCAGTGTAACTGTGTGGCTCTGAGTGTAACTCTGAGTGTGACTGTGAGTGTAACTCTGAGTGTAACTGTGAGTGTAACTCTGGGTGTTGCTCTGAGTGTAACTGTGAGTGTAGCTCTGGGTGTTGCTCTGAGTGGGGTGGTGTGGGGGGGTGTGGGGGGTGTGGGGCGATGTGTGGACGAGTGTCTCCTGGGCTGTTGGTTGAGGACTCCTCTGTGCAGCCAGCCCCGCTGTTAACACGAGTGTACTGGTCAAGACCAGAAACGTCGCCTCTCCACAGATGCTGCCCGACCCGTTGAGTTTGTGATTTCTTTGCTACGCCAGCACCTGTAGTTCCTTGCGTCCACATGCCTGTGCTCATTAGTGTCGGGGGGTTTGGCAGCACTGCTCTTTGTGATGGTAGGCAGGTTGTTTCCACTGATGGATGAGAGAGAGAGAGAGAGAGAGAGGGGGGGGGGGGGGGGAAACGTGAGACTGAAACGATCATAACACGGCAGACAGGGAGAGATTTCCAGGAAAACACCCTGGTCACTGTGAGTGGATGTGGGAGCTGGGAGCTGGGAGCTGTGGGTGGATGTGGGAGCTGTGGGTGGATGTGGGAGCTGGGAGCTGGGAGCTGTGGGTGGATGTGGGAGCTGTGGGTGGATGTGGGAGCTGGGAGCTGGGAGCTGTGGGTGGATGTGGGAGCTGTGGGTGGATGTGGGAGCTGGGAGCTGTGGGTGGATGTGGGAGCTGTGGGTGGATGTGGGAGCTGGGAGCTGGGAGCTGTGGGTGGATGTGGGAGCTGTGGGTGGATGTGGGAGCTGGGAGCTGTGGGCTGTGGGTGACACACAGTCGTTGAAGGAGAGCCTGTGGTCTTTATTGAAGGGGATAAAATATTCATGGAGATGAGCTGGTAATGGAGTGACTCGGTTTGGATGAGGTGCGTGGAGCTGGGGGCAATGGCAGCCCAGACTGAAGCAGCCCGGTGGCCAGCGTTACAGTGGTCTCCTGATATATCTCTAAACGTAGCCTTCTCCTTCAACTGTTCAGCCTCTTGCTGGCAGCGTCTTTGCACATTTCCTGCAGTTTGTGTGCTGTGTGTGTGTGTGTGTGTGTGTGTGCGCGTGTGTGTGTGTGTGTGTGCGCGTGTGTGTGTGTGTGTGTGCGTGTGTGTGCGTGTGTGTGTGTGCGCGTGTGTGTGCTGTGTGTGTGTGTGCGGTGTGTGTGTGTGTGTGGGGTGTGTGCTGTGTGTGTGCTGTGTGTGTGTGTGTGCTGTGTGTGTGTGTGTGTGTGTGTGTGAGTACTGTGTGTGTGTGTGCTGTGTGCGTGTGTGCTGTGTGTGTGTGTGTGCTGTGTGTGTGTGTGCGCGTGTGTGTGTGCGCGTGTGTGTGCTGTGTGTGTGCTGTGTGTGTGTGTGTGCGTGTGCTGTGTGTGCGTGTGCTGTGTGTGTGTGGGGTGTGTGCTGTGTGTGTGCTGTGTGTGTGTGTGTGTGCTGTGTGTGTGTGTGTGCGTGTGTGCTGTGTGTGTGTGTGTGTGAGTACTGTGTGTGTGTGTGCTGTGTGCGTGTGTGCTGTGTGTGTGTGTGCTGTGCTGTGTGTGATGTGTGTGCTGTGTGTGTGTGTGCTGTGTGTGATGTGTGCGTGTGTGCTGTGTGTGTGTGTGGGGTGTGTGTGTGTGTGTGTGTGTGTGTGCTGTGTGTGCGTATGTGTGTGTGCTGTGTGTGTGTGTGTGTGCTGTGTGCGTGTGTGCTGTGTGTGTGCTGTGTGTGATGTGTGCTGTGTGTGTGCTGTGTGTGTGTGGGGTGTGTGTGTGTGTGATCAAACAGCCTTTCATCATTTGCTGCAGAGTCAGGCACTGTGTGAGGTGTGGGACACACTGGGTGAGGCGGGATGTTGTGTGGGGTGGGATGGCCGACAGCAGCAGCGGAACCATCATCAGTCAGGTCTCCGTGCACGAACAAGGCAAGCAACAACGTGAATCCTGCAGCCACGCTGGAGAGTGGGAAACGTACAGGCGGTGAGATGGAGAACACAAATACTGACCGGCTCTGACAACATCCACCCACTTATTCATCTAGAAGCCAAGTCATTTGCTGTCTGAGTCTGATGAAATGGAAATGTAATCTCGGCTTTGCAAAATAACATTGGTTTGATGAAGGACATCCAAGGTCTGGCTACACAAGTCCCTGTGGCAGGCGGGGTAGGGAGAGGAAGTCAGACGCTTCACCTGCCTACCTCAACCTGCCCCCTCCCAGTGACACACACACACCATCTCTGTGTAAACCAGCATCTGTAGTCCCTTCTACACATCTGTGTTAAACAACATCTGCAGTCCCTTCTACACATCTGTTTAAACCAGCATCTGCAGTTCAATAGACAATAGGTGCAGGAGGAGGCCATTCGGCCCTTCGAGCCAGCACCGCCATTCAATGCGATCATGGCTGATCATTCTCAATCAGTACCCCGTTCCTGCCTTCTCCCCATACCCCCTGACTCCGCTATCCTTAAGAGCTCTATCTAGCTCTCTCTTGAATGCATTCAGAGAATTGGCCTCCACTGTCCTCTGAGGCAGAGAATTCCACAGAGGTCCTTCCACACATCTGTGTAAACCAGCATCTGCAGTTCCTTCTGCACATCTGTGTAAACCAGCATCTGCAGTTCCTTCTGCACATCTGTGTAAACCAGCATCTGCAGTTCCTTCTGCACATCTGTTTAAACCAGCACTCCGAGCGAGCGAGAGAGGATTGGAAGCAGTAACGATGGTCGCTGGGACATGAGTCCAGGCTGGCAAACTGCTGACTTTAATCCCCGTTGACACCGACAGAAATCGATCTTAGCTTTACGTCATAATTTACTCTAACATAATGAGAGGTTGTTTCAGTTTAAAGCCGACAATTGCAGTGTTCTACATAGATTACAGCACATTCTTGTCAGGCAGATTTGTCCCTCCTGTGTGTGTGAGGTGTGTAAATCACACCAGAGACACGGTGCCCAAGGCTTCTAATTGTGGCAAGCCAGAATTAACAACAATCCATTTAAATTCTTGCATGAATTTACATTTCCAAATAATGTCATCTTGGTGCGTTTTATTGCCTGTACCTCGTTCCCACCACAGTCCACCTCTACAATGGCCTGCCTCCTTTATCAGCCTTACTTGTTTGCATATCCTTCACTCGCTGTTCTATACCTCGCCTGCTCACCGCCTGTATCTCTCGTTCCCCTCTCCCCTGACGCTCAGTCTGAGGAAGGGTCTCGACCCCACGGGTCAGGGCCTCTGGGGAGAAGGCCTCTAGGTTTGCAAGCGCTGTCAGGCTGCCCACTCTGTCCTAACGGGGTAGTTAGTGTGTGGACTAGTTGGCACTGCTCTCTGTAAAGGTAACGTGGTGAAGGACAAGCCCCCTGGACCAGGGGAAAGGGGGGGGGGGGTGAGTGGAGACCCCAGTTCACAGCGGTAACACAGCCAGGCCCAGCACACACCACCACTGTCAGTGTGGGTGAGTGGAGACCCCAGTTCACAGCGGTAACACAGCCAGGCCCAGCACACACCACCACTGTCAGTGTGGGTGAGTGGAGACCCCAGTTCACAGCGGTAACACAGCCAGGCCCAGCACACACCACCACTGTCAGTGCGGGTGAGTGGAGACCCCAGTTCACAGCGGTAACACAGCCAGGCCCAGCACACACCACCACTGTCAGTGTGGGTGAGTGGAGACCCCAGTTCACAGCGGTAACACAGCCAGGCCCAGCACACACCACCACTGTCAGTGTGGGTGAGTGGAGACCCCAGTTCACAGCGGTAACACAGCCAGGCCCAGCACACACCACCACTGTCAGTGCGGGTGAGTGGAGACCCCAGTTCACAGCGGTAGAGTTGCTGCCTTACAGCGAAGACCCAGGTTCCATCCCGACTAGGGGCGCTGTCTGATAAATGAATGAATGAATGAATGAATGACTGAATAAGTTTATTGGCCAAGTATGTGCACGTACAAGGAATGTGTCTTGGTGCTCCGCTCACAAATGACAACACAAACATACAGTTAACAATTAAGAATAAAGGCATAACCACATCAAAACAATAAGGATGCACCATTACGGTCTAAACACGTGCGGAGTTTGTACCTCCTCCACGTGGGTTTTCTCCGAGATCTTCGGTTTCCTCCCACACTCCACAGACGTGCAGGTTTGTAGGTTAATTGGCTCGGTGTAAATGTAAATTGTCCCTAGTGTGTGTGTGTGGGATAGTGTTAGTGTGCGGGGATCACTGGTCAGCACAGACCCGGTGGGCCGAAGGGCCTGTTTCCGCGCTGTACCTCTAAACTAAACTAAACTACAGTTCCCCACAGTAACACAGCCCGCACACACCACCACTGACTGCGTGCGTGAGTGGGAGAGGTACACTGGGGGAGACAATAGACAACAGGTGCAGGAGGAGGCCATTCGGCCCTTCGAGCCAGCACCGCCATTCAATGTGATCATGGCTGATCATTCTCAATCAGTACCCCGTTCCTGCCTTCTCCCCATATCCCCCTGACTCCGCTATCCTTAAGAGCTCTATCTAGCTCTCTCTTGAATGCATCCAGAGAATTGGCCTCCACTGCCTTCTGAGGGATGGAGGACACTGTCGGTGTGGGTGAGTGCAGAGGTGCACTGGTGTGATGGAGGACAGGGATGGAGGACAGGGATGGTGGACAGGGATGGAGGACAGGGATGGAGGACAGGGATGGGGGACAGGGATGGAGGACAGGGATGGAGGACAGGGATGGGGGACAGGGATGGAGGACAGGGATGGAGGACAGGGATGGAGGACAGGGATGGAGGACAGGGATGGGGGACAGGAATGGGGGACAGGGATGGAGGACAGGGATGGAGGACAGGGATGGGGGACAGGGATGGTGGACAGGGATGGAGGACAGGGATGGAGGACATGGATGGTGGACAGGGATGGGGGACAGGGATGGAGGACAGGGATGGGGGACAGGGATGGGGGACAGGGATGGAGGACAGGGATGGAGGACAGGGATGGGGGACAGGGATGGAGGACAGGGATGGAGGACAGGGATGGAGGACAGGGATGGAGGACAGTGATGGAGGACAGGGATGGTGGACAGGGATGGAGGACAGGGATGGGGGACAGGGATGGGGGACAGGGATGGAGGACAGGGATGGAGGACAGGGATGGGGGACAGGGATGGAGGACAGGGATGGAGGACAGGGATGATGGTGCCGGCAGTTCTGCTGGAGACTCTTCACCACTAATGGAACTGCGGCATTAAGAAAACTGAACCACATAATAAAATATTTAACGAAACGCAGGGCATGTTCCAGAAAAATGGCCTTGGAAGCAATTTCAAGACAGCTTCTGCCGCCTCACTAAAATATTAACAAAGTAAAATAAGTTGTCGAGTCTCTACTTTGCCCACATAACCCTTTTAAATAAAAAGCCTTTAGATTCGGCTGAAGGGAGCATCGGGCTGACATACATATCCACTACCTGCGTTTGCTGCCTGCGTGCCACATTAATGACTGCCTGCTTCCAATCACAAAGGCCGCTTGATTGTAAAAGATTTTACAACGAGGGTAACAATAAAATCACAGTAGGACACGCCTTTCATTGGCATCTCCACCACAGACTGGAATACGCACTGCATCAGAGAAAACTAGCATCTCCCCACTAGAGATACAGCCCCATAGTACATAGAAACATAGGCATAGAAAATAGGTGCGGGAGGAGGCCATTTGGCCCTTCGATCCAACACGCCGCCATTCATTGTGATCATGGCTGATCATCCACAATCAGTAACCCGTGCCTGCCATCTCCCCATATCCCTTGATTCCACTAGCCCCTAGAGCTCTATCTAACTCTCTTTTAAATTCATCCAGTGAATTGAATTCACCCCGAGAGGTATGAATTTGTGGAATTCTCTGCCACAGAAGGCAGTGGAGGCCAATTCACTGGATGAATTAAAAAGATAGAGCTCTAGGGGCTGGTGGAATCAAGGGATATGGGGAGAAGGCAGGCACGGGTTACTGATCGTGGATGATCAGCCATGATCACAATGAATGGGGTGCTGGCTCGAAGGGCCGAATGGCCTCCTCCTGCACCTGTTGTCTGTGTTTCTACTGCTTTCTGTGGCAGAGAATTCCACAAATCCACAACTCTCTGGGTGAAAAAGTTTTTTCTTATCTCAGTTTTAAATGGCCCCCCTTTTATTCTTAGACTGTGGCCCCTGGTTC
The DNA here is from genome assembly GCF_053455715.1 of Rhinoraja longicauda. Classification (NCBI taxonomy): domain Eukaryota; kingdom Metazoa; phylum Chordata; class Chondrichthyes; order Rajiformes; family Arhynchobatidae; genus Rhinoraja; species Rhinoraja longicauda. Next base: position 53,899,574 of record NC_135964.1, on the reverse strand, counting down.
TGGACAGTCTTTAATGTAAAAACAAAGATGTGTGTCCATCTCCATCTGTGTGTGTGTGTGTGCGTGTGTGTGTGTGTGCGTGTGTGTGTGTGCGCGTGTGCGTGTGTGTGTGCGCTGTGTGTGTGTGTGTGTGTGTGGGTGTGTGTGGTGTGTGTGTGTGGCGTGTGTGTGTGGTGTGTATGGGTGTGTGTGTGTGCGTGTGCGTGTGTGAGTGTGTGTGTGCGTGTGTGAGTGTTTGTGTGTGTGTGTGTGGGTGTGTGTGTGTGGCGTGTGTGTGTGGTTACACTGTGATCAAATTGCACAACAGTGACTGTAGCTTCATCGGAACTCCAAGTGACAGGAACTCATCATGTAACTAAGGTAGTGAGCGAAACACAAAGTGCTGGAGAACTCTTGCCTCAGAAGGCAGTGGAGGCCGATTCTCTGAATACATTCAAGAGCGAGCTAGATAGAACTCTTAAGGATAGCGGAGTCAGGGGGTATGGGGAGAAGGCAGGAACGGGGTACTGATTATGGATGATCAGCCATGATCACATTGAATGGCGGTGCTGGCTCGAAGGGCCGAATGGCCTCCTCCTGCACCTATTGTTTATTTCAACATCCTCAGTTCCCCTTGTTTCCCACTGAAGTTGTGTGTTGTAACTCTGCCCATTGCTCAGACTGTGCTCTGCAGCTGTACGACGATCACAGGAGGCAATTCAGCACGGGATTTAATTGTTGCCTGCTATTGGTCTCGCCCCACTCCCCATCCCGTTCCCTTTCCTCTGGAATATTCACCCAACCCACCCGGGTTCCATCCCGACTACGGGTGCTGTCTGTACGGAGTTTGTACGCTCTCCCCGTGAGCCGAGATCTTCGGTTTCCTCCCACACTCCAAAGACGTACAGGTTTGTAGGTTAATTGGCTTGGTACAAGTGTAAATTGTCCCTAGTGTGTGTGGGATAGTATTAATGTGTGGGGATTGCTGGTCAGTGTGGACTCGGTGGTACAGCGAAAAGATCGCCCTGTCTACGTTTGGTCTTGCCGATGTACAAGAGTCCACATCTTGAACAGCCGATACCGTACCGCCTCCAACCTCCAATTACACTTGCCACCGGCAAGCTGTGCGTGTGCAGGGAACAGTGAATGAGGAGTGGATGATCACAGAAACATAGAAACATAGGTGCAGGAGGAGGCCACTCGGCCCTTCGAGCCAGCACCGCCATTCATTCTGATCCTGGCTGATCATCCACAATCAGTAACCCGTGCCTGCCTTCTCCCCATATCCCTTGATTCCACTAGCCCCTAGAGCTCTATCTTACTCTCTCTTATATTCATCTAGTGAATCGGCCTCCACTGCCCTCTGTGGCAGAGAATCCCACAAATTCACAACTCTCTGGGTGAAAAATGTTTCTTCTCACCTCAGTTTTAACAGGAGACGCTGTGAGTTCTGCAGCCTGTTTTCCTGTATTGATTTCAACAAATAATAATTGCGGTTGTAATATATTTGAGTATGAATGAGAAATCTGTGCGGAACTCCTGATAGCGAATAGACAATAGACAATAGACAATAGGTGCAGGAGGAGGCCATTCGGCCCTTCGAGCCAGCACCACCATTCAATGTGATCATGGCTGATCATTCTCAATCAGTACCCCGTTCCTGCCTTCTCCCCATACCCCCTGACTCCGCTATACTTAAGAGCTCTATCTAGCTCTCTCTTGAATGCATTCAGAGAATTGGCCTCCACTGCCTTCTGAGGCAGAGAATTCCACAGATTCACAACTCTCTGACTGAAAAGGTTTTTCCTCATCTCAGTTCTAAATGGCCTACCCCTTATTGTTAAACTGTGGCCCCTTGTTCTGGACTCCCCCAACATTGGGAAGATATTTCCTGCCTCTAACGTTTCCAACCCCTTAATAATCTTGTACGTTTCTATAAGATCTCCTCTCATCCTTCTAAATTCCAGTGCATACAAGCCTATTTGCTCCAGTCTTTCAACATATGACAGTCCCGCCATTCCGGGAATTAACCTAGTAAACCACGCCCTCAATAGCAAGAATATCCTTCCTCAAATTTGGAGACCAAAACTGCACACAGTACTCCAGGTGCGGTCTCACCAGGGCCCTGTACAACTGCAGAAGGACCTCTTTGCTCCCTATATATTGGGGAGAAGGCAGGACCGGGGTACTGATTGAGAGTGATCAGCCATGATCGCATTGAATGGCGGTGCTGGCTCGAAGGGCTGAATGGCCTACTCCTGCACCTATTGTCTATTGTCTATTGTCTACTCAACTCCTCTTGTTATGAAGGCCAACATTCCATTGGCTTTCTTCACTGCCTGCTGTACCTGCATGCTTCCTTTCAGTGACTGATGCACTAGGACACCCAGATCTCGTTGTACGTCCCCTTTTCCTAACTTGACACCATTCAGATAATACTCTGCCTTCCTATTCTTACCACCAAAGTGGATAACCTCACACTTATCCACATTAAACTGCATCTGCCATGCATCCGCCCACTCACACAACCTGTCCAAGTCACCCTGCAGCCTCATAGCATCTTCATCACAGTTCACGCTACCACCCAGCTTTGTATCATCTGCAAATTTGCTAATGGTACTTTTAATCCCTTCATCCAAGTCATTAATGTATATTGTAAATAGCTGCGGTCCCAGCACCGAGCCTTGTGGTACCCCACTAGTCACTGCGGTCCCAGCACCGAGCCTTGCGGTACCCCTTATCCGGTAGGATCGTAAACTGAATAGAAATGGTACAGCAAGCCAGCCACTCATCAAGGCCGCCCGCCATAGGCCGGTACACGCTCCGCTTTGTCAAACACACAATTTATTCTTTTTTAAAAGCGAAGATAAACCGGCTTGACTCCTCTTATCGTAATCCCCGTTAATATGCAGTGATGCTCCCTGACTAATGTGGAGACTGCAAAGACCAAATGGTATCTCCCCCACCATCACCCCCCCAGGCTCAGCTCACAAGACGATCATAATCCACATCACAGCCGTCTCACTTACTGCAACCATCTCTCTGATCCATCCCCACCTCAACGCTTGTCCCAGCCCAATCTCCCCACGTCCCTGACCCAGTCCCAAACCTCCCCCCACTCCGCCAGCCTCTGCCATTACGCTCTCACCCCCACCCACACCATCTCACCCCCACACACACCATCTCACCCCCACACACACCACCTCACCCCCACCCACACCATCTCACCCCCACCCACACCACCTCACCCCCACCCACCCCCTCCCCATCTCAAACCCACCCCCTTACCTGACCCCCTCCCCAGCCCATCATAACCCAACCCTACCCCCTTACCTAACCCCTTCACAACCCTCTTCACCTCCCCCACCTAGGGGTGCCAACTATCTCACTCCCAAATGAGGGACAAGGTGACATCACCGCCCCGCGCCCCACGTGACCTCACCCAGCCAGCAGCCACGTGCTCCCGCTCCACCAATGGCGGCTGCCCAGGCCGGGAGGCGGGTTGTTACGCAACCTCCGTTAGGCGGCATCCGGACCTACACTGTCCGGGCCTACACTGCCCGGGCCTACACTGCCCGGGCCTACACTGCCCGGGCCTACAGTGTCCGGGCCTACACTGCCCAGGCCTACAGTGCCCGGCCTACTCTGTCCGGGCCTACACTGCCCGGGCCTACACTGCCCAGGCCTACAGTGCCCGGCCTACACTGCCCTGGCATACAGTGCCCGGGCCTACAATACCCGGGCCTACACTGTCCGGGCCTACAGTGCCCGGGCCTAAAGTGCCCGGGCCTACAGTGCCCGGGCCTACAGTGCCCCCCGGGCCTACAGTGCCCCCCGGGCCTACAGTGCCCGGGCCTACAGTGCCCGGGCCTACAGTGTCCGGGCCTACAGAGTCTGGGCCTACAGTGCCCCCGGGCCTACAGTGCCCGGGCCTACAGTGTCCGGGCCTACAGAGTCTGGGCCTACAGTGCCCCCCGGGCCTACAGTGCCCGGGCCTACAGTGCCCGGGCCTACAGTGCCCGGGCCTACAGAGTCTGGGCCTACAGTGCCCCCCGGGCCTACAGTGCCCCCCCGGGCCTACAGTGCCCCCCGGGCCTACAGTGCCCCCCGGGCCTACAGTGCCCGGGCCTACAGTGCCCGGGCCTACAGTGCCCGGGCCTACAGTGCCCGGGCCTACAGTGCCCGGGCCTACAGTGCCCGGGCCTACAGTGCCCGGGCCTACAGTGTCCGGGCCTACAGTGTCCGGGCCTACAGAGTCTGGGCCTACAGTGTCTGGGCCTACAGTGTCTGGGCCCTACAGCGCCCCCCGGGCCTAATGCAGGACAAGAGCGGTCCTGTACGGGACAAACCAATCTAGCCCAAAATCCGGGATGTCCGGGCTAATACGGGACAGTGGGCGACCCTACTTAGGGGCAAGGTTGTGAGGCAGCACGTGTGTGGATGTGGTGTGACTGGGTGATTAGTTGAGGGGTGGGGCAGAAGCTGGGCATCGGAGTGGCAGCTCCTGGATCTGTTCCCAGAGGGGAGGGGAGAGGAGAGGGAATGGCCGGGCTGGCAGCATCCTTGCCACCTCCCGCCGTCCTGATACCACGCAGCGTGAAGATGGAGTGGGTGGGAGGACGTGCTGAGCCTGTGATGGACCAGGCTGTGGTCACTGCTCTCCCTGGAGTCCCCTACATGTGTGGGAAGGAACCGCAGATAAAATGTGGAGGACAGAACTGCCATTCCTTCTCTCCAGAGACGCTGCCTGTCTGTCTGTCTGTCTGTCCCGCTGAGTTACTCCTGCATTTTGTGTCTATCGTCAAAAGAACTGCAGATGTTGGTTTAAACAGAAGATAGACACAAAATGTTGGAGTAACTCAGCGGGTCAGGCAGCATCTCTGGAGAGAAGGAACGGGTGAGGTTTCAGGACGAGACCCTTCTTCACATGATTGGTAGAAAGGAAGTGGAATCAGAGCAATGCTGAGCTTTGCTGAAGCCTCGTGCACTGACAGCCAGTGGCCAGCCCAATAACACACGTCAATGGTGAACTAGCCGCGCCTGCCCGCCATTGTTCACCTCCCACCGTGACAGGCACCGGGCAACGCAAGCAGACGTGTGTATCAATTAGTGCAACCACTCTTGATCAATTAGTCTGACAACAGACAGCAAGATTATCCCATCCCGCACACGTTCCATCCAAACTCAACCCTGAGGCCAGCTCATCACAGATCCCACTGCATGGAGATGCTGGAGACGTTCCATCCAAACTCAACCCTGAGGCCAGCTCATCACAGATCCCACTGCATGGAGATGCTGGAGAGTGCAGGGATGATTCTAGTATCACTAAGCAAAATACCACGGCACCTGTAGTTAAAGTGTGGCTGGGAATGGTGAATGCCAATCACCATGGGCTTCCCAGAGCACTCTCAGAGACCGGGGCACGGGGAGCAGAGTGGGAGAGACAGAGACCGGGGGCACGGAGGCACGGTGGCGCAGTGGTAGAGTTGCCGCCTTACAGCGAATGCAGCGCCGGAGACCCGGGTTCCATCCTGACTACGGGCGCCGTCTGTACGGAGTTTGTACGTTCTCCCCGTGACCTGCGTGGGTTTTCTCCGAGATCTTCGGTTTCCTCCCACACTCCAAAGACGTGCAGGTTTGTAGGTTAATTGACTGGGTAAATGTTTTAAAAAATTGTCCCTAGTGTGTGTAGGATAGTGTTAGTGTGCGGGGATCGCTGGGCGGCGCGGACCGAGTGGGCCGAAGGGCCTGTTTCCGCCCTGTATCTCTAAATCTAAATTTAAAAAATCACCCGGAGCAGAGTGAGAGAGACAGAGAGCAGGGCCCAGCTCACGGTTTAACACGTTGCGGTTGGTGAGGTGTGGAGGGGTGTGGAGGGGTTGTGGAGGGTTGTGGAGGGGTGTGGAGGGGTTGTGGAGGGGTGTGGAGGGGTGGGGTGTGGAGGGGTGGGGTGTGGAGGGGTGGGGTGTGGAGGGGTGTGGAGGGGTGGGGTGTGGAGGGGTGTGGTGGGGTGTGGAGGGGTGGGGTGGAGTGTGGAGGGGTTGTGGAGGGGTGTGGAGGGGTGGGGTGTGGAGGGGTGTGGAGGGGTGTGGAGGGGTGTGGAGGGGTGGGGTGTGGAGGGGTTGTGGAGGGGTGTGGAGGGGTGTGGAGGGGTGGGGTGTGGTGAGGTGTGGAGGGGTGTGGAGGGGTGTGGAGGGGTGTGGAGGGGTGGGGTGTGGAGGGGTGTGGAGGGGTGGGGTGTGGAGGGGTGGGGTGTGGAGGGGTGGGGTGTGGAGGGGTGGGGTGTGGAGGGGTGGGGTGTGGAGGGGTGTGGAGGGGTGGGGTGTGGAGGGGTGGGGTGTGGAGGGGTGTGGAGGGGTGGGGTGTGGAGGGGTGTGGAGGGGTGGGGTGTGGAGGGGTGGGGTGTGGAGGGGTGTGGAGGGGTGTGGAGGGGTGGGGTGGGGTGGGGTGTGGAGGGGTGGGGTGTGGAGGGGTGTGGAGGGGTGTGGTGGGGTGTGGAGGGGTGTGGAGGGGTGTGGAGGGGTGTGGAGGGGTGTGTAGGGGACAGTCCCACGCCGGGGGCACAGGGAGCTGGGGGTGGCATCACCAAATGTCAGTGAGGCACGGTGGGACGAGAGAGGCCAGACACAGGCCCCTGGGACATCTCAAACAACAGAGGACAGCACAGGAACAGGCCCTTCAGCCCACAATGCTGAATATGATGCTGTTAAACTCATTTCTGCCAGCAAGATATCCATGTCCCTCCATTCCCTGCGTGCCCATGTCCCTGTCCAAAAGCCTGTCAAACACCACTACCGTATCTGCCTCCACCCCCACCCCTGGCAGCACGTTCCAGGCCCCCACCCCCCCCCCTGTGTAAAACACTTGGCCCCCACGTCTCCTTTAAACTTTGCCCCTCTCACCTAAAAGCTGTGCCGTGCCCTCTGGTATTTGACATTTCCACCCTGGGAGAAAGGTTTAGTTTAGAGATACAGCACGGAAACAGGCCCTTCGGCCCACCGGGTCGGCGCCGACCAGCGATCCCCGTACACTAACACTGTCCTACACACACTGGGGACAATTTACAATTGTTTTATCCAAGCCAATTAACCTACTCTTTGGAGTGCGGGAGGAAACCGAAGATCTCAGGGAAAATCCACGCAGGTCACGGGGAGAACGTACAAACTCCGTACAGACGGCACCCGTAGTCGGGATGGAACCCGGGTCTCTGGCGCTGCATTCGCTGTAAGGCAGCAACCAGACCGCTGTGCCACCGTGACCGTACACATAGGTTCATCAGGGACAGGAGCAGATTTAGGCCATTCGGCCCATCGAGGGTACTCTGTCATTCAATCATGGCTGATCTACCTTTCCCTCTCAACCCTATCGATGCCTCTCATAATTTTATATCAGGTCTTCCCTCAGCCGACAAAGCTCCAGAGAAAGCAATCTAATGCTGTGGAACTCTTGCTGTGGCTCAGACCCTCTGATCCGGGTGGGATTCTGGTAAACCTCCTCTGCACCTTCTCAGGGGAGTGTTGGCAGGGTGGTCTGTGCACAGGGAGTGTGGGTCCGGCTGAGTGGTGGTGACTAACAGACCCTGGTGTGTGGATCAGGCCTTGCCTCCCAGGGTGGGACTCGGTTACAAATAAACACCATTCAGTCTGAAGAAGGGTCTCGACCCGAAACGTCACTCTCCAGAGATGCTGCCTGTCCCGCTGAGTTACTCCAGCATCTTGTGTTTATCTTCTGTTTAAACCAGCGTCTGCAGTTCCTTCCTCCACACTAGGGTCACACATACCGAGGTACAGTGAAATTTATTTGTGTAATCAGTGAAGTACAAGTATCACTATACATCAGCCTGATCCAGCTGAGCCACAAACACTTGGACTACCATGCGGAACCTTGTCGAACGCCTTACTGAAGTCCATGTACATAACATCTACAGCTCTGCCCTCATCGACCATTTTGGTCACGTCTTCAAAAAAATCAATCAGATTTGTGAGACACGACCTCCCACATACAAAACCATGCTGACTATCCCCAATCAGCCCTTGCCCATCCAAATGCCTGTACAACCTATCCCTCAGAGTACTCTCCAGTAACTTACCAACTACAGATGGTAAGCTCACCGACCTATAGTTCCCAGCGTTCTCCCTGCAGCCCTTCTTGAATAGAGGCACAACATTTGCCACTCTCCAGTCTTCCAGCACCTCTCAATACAATACAATACAATACAATATAATATATCTTTATTGTCATTGTACAGGGGTACAACGAGATTGGGAATGCGCCTCCCATACGATGCAATAGTTTAATTAATTTAGACAACAGCAACCCAACGAAACAATTGTAACAGTTTTAGACAGGGTAAAGTGTAAGTAGGTCTGTGCCGGTTCACTGTGCGATGTGACCATCCGGCTCAGCAGGACCAGTTCATAGCAGCTATGGCCCTGGGGATGAAGCTGTTCCTGAGTCTGGAGGTGCGGGCGTAGAAGGCCTTGTATCGTCTACCCGATGGAAGGAGTTCGAACAGACTGTTGCAGGGGTGTGAAGAGTCTTTGTGGATGCTGGTGGCTTTTCTGAGGCATCGTGTGTTGTAGATGCCCTCCAAGGCTGGTAGCTGTGTTCCGATGGCCCTCTGAGCTCTATGGACTACCCGCTGAAGAGCTTTCCTTTCTGCCTCCGTGTAGCTGAGATATCACACAGGGATGCCATGCGTTAGGATGCTCTCTATGGTGCAGCGGTAGAAGGTCGTCAGCAGCTGTTGGGGTAGACCACTTCTTCTCTGTGCCTCGCCTGTGTTCAAGGACGACTCGTAAATTTCAACCAGGGGTCCCGCAATGTCCTCTAGTTTCCCACAATGTCCTCGGATATATCTAATCAGGCCCTGGAGATTTGTCTACCTTCATACAAGAAGGCAGACATATTTGGGAGAGTTTGGTCAGGGATAAGCTTCCTCCCAGCTGAACAATTGTTGCATGAAAGCACATTATCAGAGACATTCCTGACAACCTGTGAAAAGGCTAAAGCTTACACTTGCATCTTTTGTGTAGTTACATAATGAAGAGTTATATAATGTGTGCTCTCGACACACATTGTCGCTGATTTGAACCGGGCTCCCTGCTCCTTCTTTAGTCACCGTGACATTAATTAATGAAGGTTATTGATCATGTGAAACTTTTAACATCAGCATAAGTAAATGTTGCAGCTGACAAAAGGCTAATGAAGCCTTGTTCCTGTCCACGTGGTAACCTGTACACCATGTTAATCACACAGTAAATTACTCCGAGTCCAAGTGCATTGAGATTGTTCCCACAACATCCTGGCCCAGGATTACAGGAGTTGGCAGCTCCCATAAGGAATAAGGGGTCGGCCATTTAGAACTGAGACGAGGAAAAACCTTTTCAGTCAGAGAGTTGTGAATCTGTGGAATTCTCTGCCTCAGAAGGCAGTGGAGGCCAATTCTCTGGATGCTTTCAAGAGAGAGCTAGATAGAGCTCTTAAGGATAGTGGAGTCAGGGGGTATGGGGAGAAGGCAGGAACGGGGTACTGATTGAGAATGATCAGCCATGATCACATTGAATGGTGGTGCGTACAGGCTCGAAGGGCCGAATGGCCTCCTCCTGCACCTGTTGTCTATTGTCTATCTTCGCAGCCTCCTCTGTTTGGAAGAGAGCGCCCACCCGCCCACCCACCCACCCGCCCACCCGCCCACCCGCCCACCCACCCACCCGCCCACCCGCCCACCCGCCCACCCACCCGCCCGCCCACCCGCCCGCCCGCCAGGCTGTGTGTCCCAGGGGGGAAACGCCTTCTGCAGCCGCCCTTGCCCCTCGCCCACCGGCCCCCTCACCGTGTCCGTCATCACCAGCGCCTCCCTCCCTCCCTCCTCCTCGGCTCTCCGCCCGGTCTTCAGCGCCGATCTCGGCGGCAGTTTCCCAACTTACACGTCAGGTCGGCCATCAAGCTGAGGGTTTATATGCCCGCAGGCCCACTGGTGGTCACTGTATTTGTTCTGTTTTATAAATGATTGTATACCTATGGTGTATATATACCATTGAATCATCCCACCACAACCAGAGAGCAGGTTTCAAGCTCTTTTTAAAAATCGAATATTATTTATTTGTTGCCATATAAACCTCATTACATTTATAAAACTGACATTTCTTGATTTTTCCCTACTGCCCGTAAAAATGTGCCAAATATATAATGTGGCCCTCATGCTGAAACGTTTGGAGGCCCCTGGTTTAGTTTACGTGTATCGAGGTACAGTGGAAAGCTTTTTAGTTTCGTTTAGTTTAGTTTGGAGATACAGCAAGGAAACAAGTCCTTCGGCCCACCGTGTCCACACCGACCAGCGATCCCCGCACACTAACACAAGCCTGCACGCACCAGGGACCATCTACACTTATATCAAGTAAACAAACCCAGGCCAATTAACCTACAAACCTGCACGTCTTTGGAGTGTGGGAGGAAACGGAAGATCTCGGACAAACCCACGCAGGTCTCGGGAGAACGTACAAACTCCGTACAGACAGCGCCCGTAGTCAGGATCGAACCTGGATCTCTGGTGCTGCAAGCGCTGTAAGGCAGCATCTCTACCGCTGCGCCACCGTGCCGCCGTTTGGTTGCCTGCTAACCTGTCAGCGGAAAGACTAAACATGATCACAGTCGAGCCATCCACAGTTTACAGATACATGATAAGGGAATAACGTTTAGTGCAAGGTAAAGCCAGCAAAGTCCGATCAAGGATAGTCCGAGGGTCACCAAAGAGGACAGTAGTTCAGGACCACTCTCTGGTTGTGGAAGGATGATTCAGTTGACTGACAACAGCTGGGAAGAAACTGTCCCTGAATGCCTGGTGGACAGGAGTGTGTTGACGGTTAAAGTCCTCAGGAACAGCAGTTTTCAGGCTTCTGAATGGCCCTTCCATAAGCTAGGGTCCGATTCACCTCTACCCCATAGTGGACATTGGACGTTGTCTGTGGAACTGATGCGCTACAATGCTGAGAACTGTATTCTGCTGTCTGTATCTCCCCATTGTTCTGGAGATTGATGGACACAAGATGCCGGAGTAACTCAGCGGGACAGGTAGCATCTCGGGCTGGAGATTGAAGTGATTGTATTGATATATGTGGGGTATATCTGATCTGATGGAGTAGCAGTAAAAAAAAAGCCTTTCACCTTGGTACACGTGACCATAATAAACCCAAGTGTTTTGACAGCGGAGTCGCAGTGAGGGAGGAGAGACTTTCATCCAGGATTGGAACAGAGATCAATAGACAATAGACAATAGGTGCAGGAGGAGGCCATTCAGCCCTTCGAGCCAGCACCGCCATTCAATGCGATCATGGCTGATCACTCTCAATCAGTACCCCGTTCCTGCCTTCTCCCCATACCCCCTCACTCCGCTATCCTTAAGAGCTCTATCCAGCTCTCTCTTGAAAGCATCCAACGAACTGGCCTCCACTGCCTTCTGAGGCAGAGAATTCCACACCTTCACCACTCTCTGACTGAAAAAGTTCTTCCTCATCTCCGTTCTAAATGGCCTACCCCTTATTCTTAAACTGTGGCCCCTTGTTCTGGACTCCCCCAACATTGGGAACATGTTTCCTGCCTCTAATGTGTCCAATCCCCTAATTATCTTATACGTTTCAATAAGATCCCCCCTCATCCTTCTAAATTCCAGTGTATACAAGCCTAATTGCTCCAGCCTTTCAACATACGACAGTCCCGCCATTCCGGGAATCAACCTCGTGAACCTACGCTGCACGCCCTCAATAGGAAGAATATCCTTCCTCAAATTTGGAGACCAAAACTGCACACAGTACTCCAGATGTGGTCTCACCAGGGCCCGGTACAACTGTAGAAGGACCTCTTTGCTCCTATACTCAACTCCTCTTGTTATGAAGGCCAACATTCCATTGGCTTTCTTCACTGCCTGCTGTACCTGCATGTAGATCAAAACTAGAATAAGAATAAGGGTGGCACGGTGGCGCAGCGGTAGAGTTGCTGCCTCACAGCGCCAGAGACCCGGGTTCCATCCTGACTACGGGCGCTGTCTGTGCGGAGTTTGTACGTTCTCCCCGTGACCTGCGTGGGTTTTCTCCGGGTGCTCCGGTTTCCTCCCACACTCCAAAGAAGTGCTGGTTTGCAGGTTAATTGGCTTTTGTAACAAATTGTGAAATTGTCCCCAGTGTGTGTAGGATAGTGTTAGTGTGCGGGGATCGCTGGGCGGCACGGACTCGGTGGGCCGAAGGGCCTGTTTCTGCGCTGTATCTCTAAACTAAATTTAACCTGTCTGCCCACAGATGGTGCTTCTGCCAGCCATTTCCCACCTCTCCTTTGACTGTTTGCAAGAAATAGGGCGCCACGTTGGCGCGGCGGTAGAGTTGCCGCCTTACAGCGAACGCAGCGCCGGAGAGCAGGTCAGGCAGCATCTGCGGAGGAACGGACAGACGACGTTTCGGGTCAAGACCCTCTGGACTACTGAGGAAAGGTCCTGACCCGAAACGTTGCCTGTCCATTTTCTCATCTGTCCACTCTCTCCACAGATGCTGCCTGACCCACTGTGTTCTTCCAGCACTTTGTGCTTTGTACACTCGGATCTCAAAACCGGAAGCCAAACTTCAAAGAGGGAATTTGGAAGACCCGGCTTGGAGTTGGGTAGTAGTGGGAATGGCAGCAAGGGGTGCTGTGGGTAACTACACGGATGTGGTGAAGGGGGAATGGGAGTTGTGCCAAGGGGGAGAGATGCAGGAGGAATAGAGCAGTAACATCACCACTGGGACAACATAGCAACATAGAAACATAGAAACATAGGTGCAGGAGGAGGCCATTCGGCCCTACGAGCCAGCACCGCCATTCAATATGATCATGGCCGATCATTCAGAATCAGTACCCCTTTCCTGCTTTCTCCCCATATCCCTTGATTCCGTTAGCCCTAAGAGCTAAATCCAACTCTCCCTTAAAAACATCCAGTGAATTAGCCTCCACTGCCTTCTGTGGCAGAGAATCCCACACATTCACAACTCTCTGGGTGAAGATGTTTTAACCAATCTCAGTCCTAAATGGCCGACCCCTTATTCTTAAACTGTGTGACCCCTGGTTCTGGACTCCCCCAACATTGGAAACATTTTCCTGCATCTAGCCTGTCCAATCCTTTAAGAATTTTATATGTTTCTATAAGATCCCCTCTCATCCTTCTAAACTCCAGTAGAAGGGTACTGGTATGTCACACCTTAGACAATAGACAATAGGTGCAGGAGGAGGCCATTCAGCTCTTCGAGCCTGTACGCACCGCCATTCAATGTGATCATGGTTGATCATCCACAATCAGTACCCCGTTCCTGCCTTCTCCCCATCCCCCCTGTCTCCGCTATCTTTAAGAGCTCTATCTAGCTTCTACTCTACCTTCAGTGTGCGACTCAGCCAATTGCTGTTGTGGTTCTCTGAGTCTACTGGCTCACCACACCTGGTGTGTAGCTAGCTTCTCTCATTCATTGTATAAGAAAATAACCGCAGATGCTGGTACAAATCGAAGGTATTTATTCACAAAATGCTGGAGTAACTCAGCAGGTCAGGCAGCATCTCAGGAGAGAAGGAATGGGTGACGTTCGAAACATCACCCATTCCTTCTCTCCTGAGATGCTGCCTGACCTGCTGAGTTACTCCAGCATTTTGTGAATAAATCTCTTATTCATTGTTCTCACTGCAACTCCCATATCAGTGGCCGATGTGTAGCTTGCCTGATTGCATCTGCAAATCGTGCCCTGCAATTGGGATTGGTTGACACTGTGGTAATACCTCGTTACCCCGGCTGTGGACTGATGGCCATGGACCAGGCTCTGGCTGGGAGCTAGGCAGGGGACAGGCATGGTTCACATCAGTCTCTGTCCCGCCGTTCATTTTGCGATGAGAGTGGAGAGCACATTCCTTGAGTCAAAAGGTAATTAAGTTGTGAGCGATGCTTTGGGGGAGGTGAACAGCAGCAGCCGGATAATGGTTTCTCCGAGCGTATTTATTCATTACTGTTTGAAAGATAAAGCTACAACCAGAAGTGACAGAAAGCATTTTAAACACAGAACTTGTTAGATAGGCTCACACTAAACGGGCTTTCAACAATTGAGACCCTTCCTTTGTTAGGTGAAACGCTGCCTTGGGCGTGGAGCCTTTGTTCCACCTACAATCACATCCCCAATTGTCGTCTTTAAAAATGTGCTTTACACTGAGAAGTATCTAATAGATTTTAAATTGGTATTTTGTGCTAATTCGGTGGTGTAATGTAGTGGTAGAGTCAAACAGTACAGCACTGTGCTGGAGTAACTCAGGTGGGTGGGTGGCATGTTGGCTCAGGACGAGCCATGAGCTCGCTGATGTTCAAAAGTGATAGGAGCAGAATTAGGCCATTCGGTCCATCAAGTCTACTCTGCCATTCAATCATGGCTGTTCTATCTCTCCCTCCTAACCCCATTCTCCTGCCTTCTCCCCATAACCACTGACACCCGCACTGATCAAGAATCTATCTATCTCTGCCTTAAAAATACTGTTTCCATTGACTTGGCCTCCACAGCCGTCTGTGGCAATGAATTCCACAGATTCACCACCCTCTGACTAAAGAAATTCCTCCTCATCTCCTTCCTAATAGAAAGTCCTCTAATTCTGAGGCTGTGCCCTCTGGTCCTAGACTCTCCCACCAGTGGAAACATCCTCTCCACATCCACTCTATCCAGGCCGCTCACTATTCTCTACGTTTCAATGAGGTCCCCCCTCATCCTTCTAAACTCCAGCGAGTACAGGCCCAGTGCCCACAAACGCTCATCATAGGTTAACCCACTCATTGCTGGGATCGTTCTTGTAAACCTCCTCTGGACCCTCTCCAGAGCCAGCACATCCTTCCTCAGATACGGGGCCCAAAACTGCTTACAATTTCCTGGCTGCGTGTTTGAAACTCAACACATTCTACCTGTCACCAGCTCCAGGCACAAACATCCCTCACTGCAAACAATCGTCTTCAGCCAGACATTAGAATTGTAAATTTATAGTTTGGGAACACAAGTTGGAAGCTGTATTTATGTAGCAGGGGGGTTCAAGGCATCCATGTTGGCATCTCATCTATTACAAATGATGAATTAGCTTTAAATTGCATATGATTTAGCAAAGTTATGATTGTGGGCTGGAGTGATTCAGTTGGAAGCAGGGGTATGAAAATGTCAGCATTCCACAGATTAATGTGTGACTTCCTCTGCTCCACTTACAACCGCCACCTTGTGATGACTGATGCTTGTAACTGAGCACTGGCCTGGAGGGGGGAACCTCACTGAAACTTCCCCCACAGTGAGCGGCCTGGATAGAGTGGATGTGGAGAGGATGTTTCCACTAGTGGGAGAGTCTAGGACCAGAGGGCACAGCCTCAGAATTAAAGGACGTTCCTTTAGGGAGGAGATGAGGAGGAATTTCCTCAGTCAGAGGGTGGTGAATCTGTGGGATTCTTTGCCACTGAAGGCTGCGGAGGACACAAGTCAGAGGATATTTTAAAGGCAGAGATAGTTAGATTCTTGATCTATCTATCTCCAGATGATGGAGATCTCCTTTTTGAGGCAGCGACTCTGGTAAATCCCTTTGATGGTGGGGAGGTCAGAGCTGGTGATGGACTGTGCAGTGTTCACAACTTTTTGCAGTCTTTTCCGCTCCTGAACATTCAAGTTGCTGAACCAGGCCGTGATGCAACCAGTCAATATGCTCTCTACTGTACACCTGTAGAAGCTCAAGAGAATCCTCACAGACATACAGAATCTCTGTAATCTTCTCAGAAAGTAGAGGCGTTGATGGACTGGAAAGGGTAGAGTCATAGAGTCACAGAGTGACACAGTGTGGAAACAGGTCCTTCATAGAGTCACAGAGTGACACAGTGTGGAAACAGGCCCTTCATAGAGTCACAGAGTGACACAGTGTGGAAACAGGCCCTTCATAGAGTCACAGAGTGACACAGTGTGGAAACAGGCCCTTCGGCCCAACTCGCCCACACCGGCCAACAATGTCCCAGCTACCCTAGTCCCACCTGCCTGTGTTTGGTCCAAACCCCTCCAGATCTGTCCTATCCATGTACCTGTCTAACTGTTTCTTAAACGATGGGATAGTCCCAGCCTCAACTACCTCCTCTGGCAGCTTGTTCCATACACCCACCACCCTCTGTATGGAAAAAGGTACCCCTCGGATTCCTATTAAATCGTTTCCCCTTCACCTTGAACCCATGTCCTCTGGTCCTCGATTCACTTACTCTGGGTAAACGTCTCTGTGCATCTACCCAATCTATTCCTCTCATGATTTTGTACATCTCTATAAGATCCCCCATCATCCTCCTGCGCTCCATGGAATAGAGACCCAGCCTGCTCAACCTCTCCCTGTAGCTCACACCCTCTAGTCCTGGCAACATCCTGGTAAATCTTCTCTCAACCCTTTCAAGCTTGACAATATCAAGCAAGGTTTCGTGGGATATGGACCTGGTGTCTCCATTCACTGGCGGTGAAGGTGCTGTTCACACGTGTGTGACGTGTGTCTGACGTGTGGCATTCAGGGCAAGGGAGCCGTGTCCGTGGTCTCCACGCAGGCTGCCTTTGAACAGTGTGTTGAGGCTCGCAGGAGTATTTGAGCAACTCCCTGTCTACCTGTCCTCCCACAATGATTCCACCGCGCACGCAAACCCATTGCCTTGGAGATGCCAGCGAGGGAGGGCACCGCCCGTTAGAGAGTGGCAGAGTGTGGGGGTGTTGGCAGAGGATCACGCCGGGCACAACCAACAGAACCATCACGGTGGCACCTTGCCCAGTAACACGCTGCCCTGTCAAGGGGCAAGAGTTTTAATGTCATACCTCCCACACACGACAATGACATTGTTCCTTGCAGCAGCTCAACACAACATGTAAACTGTCCACAATATAATACACCAGAAAAGGTCTGTATGTCTACCTGTCTACATATACTCGCATATACACACATGTACACACACATATACGTGTATATAAAACACACACACACATAAAAACAAACAATAATAGTGCAAACAGATAAAATTCCCCCAAGTCCCCCAATGCCCCCAAGTCATAGAAACATAGACAATAGGTGCAGGAGGAGGCCATTCAGCCATTCGAGCCAGCACCTCCATTCAATATGATCATGGCTGATCATCCACAATCAGTACCCCGTTCCTCCCCTCTCCCCATATCCCTTGATTCCGTTAGCCCTAAGAGCTCTATCTAGCTTTCTCTTGAAAACATCCAGTGAATTGGCCTCCACTGCCTTCTGTGGCAGAGAATTCCACAGATTCACAACTCTCTGGGTCAAAAGAGAGTCGATGTTGTTCAGAGCTGATTTGGAGGTTGTAGTGTTCAAAAGCCTAGAATATAGAGACAAAATGCTGGAGTAACTTAGCGGGTCAGGCAGCATCTCTGGAGAGAAGGAATGGGTGACGTTTCGGGTTGAGACCCTTCCTCAGACCTGTGTTTAATATCCTGATGGCTGTGCTCCTGAACCTGGCCGGTACAGTTTCCAGGCTCTTGTACCTTCTCAGTGGCAGAGGAACGTTCTCTAATGTATCTGCGATGTTCTCCCAAACTGCTGTTGTTGAACACACTGGCTGAAACATAGAAAGATAGAAAATAGGTGCAGGAGTAGGCCATTCGGCCCTTTGAGCCAGACTGCATGTGAACTCCCATGGTTGGAGTGTGGTTGGATTAGCGTGTGGGTTGATTGTCAGGAGGGTGGTTGGATTAGCGTGTGGGTTGAATGTCAGGAGGGTGGTTGGATTAGCGTGTGGGTTGAATGTCAGGAGGGTGGTTGGATTAGCGTGTGGGTTGAATGTCAGGAGGGTGGTTGGATTAGCGTGTGGGTTGATTGTCAGGAGTGTGGTTGGATTAGCGTGTGGGTTGATTGTCAGGAGGGTGACCCCAGGAGTCCGTTCTGAGCCCGGTGAACGATGATTGAGCCGCAGCCTCCAGGGCTGCCATTTGTCCGTTCCCCCGACGCCCACAATTACAGTTTGAATTCAGTGGAATTGTCTTTGTGATTGAAGTGAGCACAGACAAGGGATTGTCCACCTTCTCCTGTCAGGCAGCATCTTCTTCACTCGTTTAAAAACAGACTAACATCAAATGTCACGGGAAGTAGATGGGAGATAAATGGATGAATTTACTGGAAGCCCAGATGGGATTACACATATCAATGTGACTGAACTTAACGAAGGAGTCATCAGTAATGACTCGATTAGTAACAGTAGTGATGGGAATGTTCACACAGGCTGTACACAGGCCGGAGTGTGGAGCCAAACACAGGCCGCACACAGGCTGGAGTGGGTACAGGCGGCAGAAGGTTGTGCGAGAAGGTTGGGAGAGCCAGATGTTTGGGGTGACCATCTGCTGTCTGCAGCTCGCCAGCATTGTGGAGCTTTTTACTTGCTGGGTTATTGGATTAATTGAATGTGCGTTGCCCGCTGTGTGAGCGGGGTGAGAGGCAGAGTCAGCTCAACCTTGCCCCAGCTTGTGGGCACAGAGTTACTGCACCACCGTGCCAAGGCACCGCACACGGGGCCCGGCCAGTCTCCCGGCTAGTGCCAGGCAAGGTCAGTCAGTCAGTCTCCCCTCCCCCCGCACAGTCTCCCCCCCCCCCCGCACAGTCTCCCCCCACACAGTCTCCCACGCCCCGCACAGTCTCCCCCCCCTCCCGCACAGTCTCCCCCCCCTCCCGCACAGTCTCCCCCCCCCGCACAGTCTCCCCCCCTCCCGCACAGTCTCCCCCCCCCGCACAATCTCCCCCCCCCTCCCGCACAGTCTCCCCCCCCCGCACAGTCTCCCCCCCCCCCGCACAGTCTCCCCCCCCCGCACAATCTCCCTCCCCCCGCACAGTCTCCCCCCCGCACAATCTCCCCCCCTCCCGCACAGTCTCCCCCCCCCCGCACAGTCTCCCCCCCCCCC
>NC_135964.1:53846419-53880145 GCF_053455715.1 Rhinoraja longicauda | reverse complement strand
AATTATTAAAAGTAATATTTACAATGCAATAAAACAAAACTGAGCCCACCATCGTAATACAAGGCAAACAGATATACTAAATGAACTACTGTACAAGACAAACAGTAAACTACTATACAACTACGTTACGCGCCTGGCGCCGTGACTCGCGGACGGCCATCTTGGCCAGGCCCAGGAGCAACCCAACCCAACCAGGACATCCTCGGCCCTACCCGGAATGTTCCGCAGTTGGCAGGGCGGTCACTGTGTGTGGGGCCTTGGAGTGCTGGCCGTGACATCAGGCAGTGCCCAGACACAGAGTGGGGAGTCAACAGTGAAATAGTCATCGAATAGTGAGCGGCCTGGATAGAGTGGATGTGGAGAGGATGTTTCCACCAGTGGGAGAGTCTAGGACCAGAGGGCACAGCCTCAGAATTAAAGGACGTTCCTTTAGGAAGGAGATGAGGAGGAATTTCTTTAGTCAGAGGGTGGTGAATCTGTGGGATTCATTGCCACAGACGTCTGTGGAGGCCACAAGTTAGCGGGTATTTTTAAGGCCGAGATAGATAGATTGTTGATCAGTGCAGGTGTCAGGGGTTATGGGGGAAGGCAGTAGAATGGGGTTAGGAGGCAGAGATAGATCAGCCATGGTTGAATGGCGGAGTAGACTTGATGGGCCGAATGGCCTACTTCTGCTCTTAGAACCTACGAACCCCTCACTGTGGAGCAGAGACATGGCTGTGGCTCCATGGTTGTACTTGGCGTGGGCTCCACTTTGGGAATGAGTCTTGGTGTCTCTGCACTGGAGCCTTGATGTAGAGCAGCCCCCAGCTCCCATGTGGGCGGACAGGCCGGGATTCCTCCTTCACCTGGTCCTGGCAACACAGGGAGAGAAGCTCTTCCTGATCCAAGATCTTGCATCTCCTCTCTGATGGGAGAGGGGAGAAGGGGGAATGGCCGGGGTGTGAGTGAGTGAGTGAGTGAGTGGTCCGTGTTTGTGTTGGCAGCGTGGTGTAGATGGATGGGCTGCTCTCTGCGATGGTCTGGCCTGCTGTGGGCACTGGCGCGGTGCGCAGTGGGTAGAGTTTCTGCCTCACAGCCCCAGAGACCTGCGTTCCATCCCATCCCTCGAGTGCAGTCTGCGTGCGTTGAGTTTGTTCATACTTGCTGTGACTGCAGGGGTTTAATCCGTGTTCCTCCCGCCTGCCAAGACATGCCGGCTTGTAGGTTAATTGGCCATCTGGAAATTGCCCCAAATGTGTAGGGAATATGTGGGACTAGTGTGTGAATAGTTGGTGAATGGTGGAGTGCTGGAATGGTGCAGTGGGGGTGGAGCTAGAGTTGCCAACTGGCACGTATTAGCCGGGCGGGACATCACGTATATTGGGCTAAATTGGTTTGTTCCGAACCGGACCGCCCTTGTCCCGTATTAGGTCCGGGGGGGAGCAGTAGGCCCCGGACACTGTAGGCCCGGACGCTGTAGGCCCGGACGCTGTAGGCTCGGACGCTGTAGGCTCGGACGCTGCGGGCCCGGATGCTGTAGGCTCGGACGCTGCGGGCCCGGACGCTGTAGGCCCGGACGCTGTAGGCTCGGACACTGTAGGCCCGGACGCTGTACGCCCGGACACTGTAGGCCCGGACGCTGTAGGCCCGGACGCTGTAGGCTCGGACGCTGTGGGCCCGACGCTGTAGGCCCGGACACTGTAGGCCCGGACGCTGTAGGCTCGGACGCTGTGGGCCCGGACGCTGTAGGCCCGGACGCTGTAGGCCCGGACGCTGTAGGCTCGGACGCTGTGGGCCCGGACGCTGTAGGCCCGGACGCTGTAGGCCCAGACGCTGTGGGCCCGGACGCTGTGGGCCCGGACGCTGTAGGCCCGGACGCTGTAGGCCCGGACAGTGGAGGCCCGGACAGTGGAGGCCCGGAGGCCCGGGTGCCGCCATTGGTGGAGTGGGAGCACGTGGCCGCTGGCAGGGTAAGGTCACGTGGGGCACGGGGTGGTGACATCACCTTGCCCTGTATTTGGGAGTGAGATAGTTGGCAATCCTATATGCAGTGGTGGGTTGCAGGGGTGGGTTGCAGGGGTGGGTTGCAGGGGTGGGTTGCAGGGGTGGGTTAGAGCGGTGGGTTGCAGGGGTGGGCTGCAGGGGTGGGTTGCAGGGGTGGGTTGCAGCGGTGAGTTGCAGGGGTGGGTTAGAGCGGTGGGTTGCAGGGGTGGGTTGCAGGGGTGGGTTAGAGCGGTGGGATGCAGGGGTGGGTTGCAGGGGTGGGTTGCAGTGGTGGGTTGCAGGGGTGGGTTGCAGGGATGGGTTGCAGTGGTGGGTTGCAGGGGTGGGTTGCAGCGGTGGGTTGCAGCGGTGGGTTGCAGGGGTGGGTTGCAGGGGTGGGTTGCAGCGGTGGGTTGCAGGGGTGGGTTGCAGCGTTGGGCTGCAGTGGGGCAGCTGTTTCTGCCGTTCCAGCTGTTGCCTGCTGTTTGTGAATGCTGGGCACATGTGAGCCGTTATGTGATTGCGTCTCAGAGTGGCACATCAATGATCTCAGTGAAATGGGCAGAAGCAGCAAACTGTTCCACCCACGGGCCCTTCACTGTGCACAGTGTGGAACGTAACACTACTCTTTCTAATCCACGCCGGTAGATAAAGGCCACACCAGAGGATGCAGATAAGAATGACAGACGTGCTTGGCTTCATGCGTGGAGCACAAAGTCACAGAGCCAGACAGAGCTGTTCTGTGTTGAGTTGTCAGTCTCTCCCTGGAGCTGGCCTTGGTCTCACAGTGTGTCTCAGTTCCTCACGATCTACATCAGTGCCGCAGAGAATCACTGATGCCGGGCGGAGTGGCACGGTGCCCATCAACGCACCAGTCCGCACGGTGGCGCAGCGGGTAGAGCTGCTGCCTCACAGCGCCAGAGACCCGGGTTCCATCCCGACCGCGGGTGCCGTCTGTGCGGAGTTTGTACGTTCTCCTTGTGACCCGCGTGGGTTTTCTCCAAGATCCTCGGTTTCTTCCCACACTCCAAAGACGTACAGGTTTGGATGATTGGGACCGCACGCACGCATTGTGCTGCTCGGTCTGTGGGTGTAAGTCAGCACCCATGGGTGCATCTGTACAGACGACATGGAGACCACAGCTGGCAAACACTGGGCTGTCTAGGGCACTGTCAGTTGGGGCACTGGGATGTCTGGGGCACTGTCAGTTGGGGCACTGGGATGTCTGGGGCACTGTCAGTTGGGGCACTGGGATGAGTTGGGATGGCAGAGGGCATGAGATAGATGTACACGAGGAGATGGGGCAGAGGGAATGGCAGGAGAATGGGGATAGGAGGGAGAGATAGATCAGCCATGATTGAATGTCGGAGTAGACTCCATGGGCCGAATGGCCTAATTCTGCTATCTCATGATCCTATGAACGGTTCTGAACAGTTTGAGGGAGGGCAAGCGTGCAGAGATGGGTGGGTGTTTGGGCAGTGTGGGGTTCGAGGGGTCTGTAACATGTACAAAGGGTCTGGCATCGGGCCGGACAAACATTGGACCACACAATGTCTTTCGTCAGAGATTTTTAGATACAGATTTAGAGATACAGCGCAGAAACAGGCCCTTCGGCCCACCGTGTCCGTGCCGCCCAGCGATCCCCTCACACTAACACTATCCTACACACACTAGGGACAATGTTTACATTTACCCAGTCAATTAACCTACAAACCAGCACGTCTTTGGAGTGTGGGAGGAAACCGAAGATCTCGGAGAAAACCCACGCAGGTCACAGGGAGAACGTACAAACTCCGTACAGACGGTGCCCGTAGTCGGGATGGAACCCGGGTCCCCGGCGCTGCATTCGCTGTAAGGCAGCAACTCTACCGCTGCGCCACCGTGCCGCTGTGAATCTGTGGAACTCACTGCCACAGAAGGCTGTGGAGGCCAAGTCAGTGGATATTTGTAAGGCAGAGATAGATAGGTTCTCGATTAGTGCGGGTGTCAGGGGTTGTGGGGAGATGGGGCTATGGGGTGAAAGGGGAAGATAGATCAGCCATGATTGAATGGAGGAGTAGACTTCTGGGCCGAGTGTGTTTGAATGGGCCGAATGGCTTAATTCTGCTGCTATCACTGATGAACTGATAAACACTTCAGCCTCGAAGGCCAAGGGGCCTACCCCAGCTCCACTCTCTCGGTTTCTCACCCATCGCCAACTGTCCCGTATTAGCCGGGACATCCCGTATTCTGGGCTAAATTGGTTTGTCCCGTACGGGACCGCCCTTGTCCTGTATTAGGACCGCAGGCCATTGTAGGCCCGTACACTGTGGGCCCGGACACTGGGCCTGGACACTGTGGGCCTGGACACTGGGCCTGGACACTGTGGGCCCGGATACTGTGGGCCCGGACAC
The DNA here is from genome assembly GCF_053455715.1 of Rhinoraja longicauda. NCBI lineage: Eukaryota > Metazoa > Chordata > Chondrichthyes > Rajiformes > Arhynchobatidae > Rhinoraja > Rhinoraja longicauda. The sequence goes on along the minus strand of NC_135964.1, from coordinate 53,875,787 downwards.
TGTGGGCCTGGACACTGTGGGCCCGGACACTGTGGGCCCTGGACACTGTAGGCCTGGACACTGTAGGCCCGGACACTGTGGGCCTGGACACTGGGCCTGGACACTTTGGGCCTGGACACTGTAGGCCCGGACACTGTGGGCCTGGACACTGGGCCTGGACACTTTGGGCCTGGACACTGGGCCTGGACACTGTGGGCCTGGACACTGTGGGCCCGGACACTGTGGGCCTGGACACTGGGCCTGGACACTGTGGGCCTGGACACTGGGCCTGGACACTGTGGGCCTGGACACTGTGGGCCTGGACACTGTGGGCCTGGACACTGGGCCTGGACACTGTGGGCCCGGACACTGTGGGCCCGGACACTGTGGGCCTGGACACTGGGCCTGGACACTGTGGGCCTGGACACTGTGGGCCTGGACACTGTGGGCCCGGACACTGTAGGCCCGGACACTGTGGGCCTGGACACTGTGGGCCTGGATACTGTAGGCCCAGGGGCCACTGTTGGCCGGGACAGTGTAGGCCCGGACACTGTAGGCCCGGGGGCCACTGTCGGCCGGGACAGTGTAGGCTAACGGAGTGTGTTCGGGGAGCGGGGCCGAGTGTGTTCGGCTCATGGAGATTGCATAGCAACGGTTGGTGGAGCGGGGAGCACGTGGCCGCTGGCTGGGCGCGGTCACGTGGGGCGCGGGGCGGTGACGTCACCTTGTCCCGTATTTGGGAGTGGGATAGTTACCGCCCGTACACCCATCTGGTGTTGTCATTTACCGCAGCAGCAGCAGCAGCAGCAGCAACAGACTCTGCATCTCCTGACGGCGCCATTGTTAGGAACTGTTCGTTTGGATCATTCAGTGGAAAAAACCACATTCATTAATAAATGCGTATTTTATATATTTGCTTCATCTCTGGAACCACTGATGCCTGTCACTTCATCTGTTACATCAGCTCTCTCAATGTTGAGAGCAACAGCATTGTTGACTGTTAAATGCTTGTGGGGATTTGCTTTAATGTGTGTTGACTGCAGCTTCTAAATACGATCGTCAGTCAGTCAGTGGCTGTGTACATGACTCATATATCTAATGACAGGGAGTGTGAGTGAACGGATGTCTCAGGACCCAGCACGTGGCCTCATCTAGTGTAGTTCATTGTCACGTGTACCGAGGTACAGTGAACAGCTTTTGTATTGCGTGCAAACCAGCCAGCGGAAACCATCGAGCCGTCCACAGTGTACAGATACTAACGTTCAGTGCAAGGTCAAGCCACAGTCCACAGTGTACAGATACTAACGTTCAGTGCAAGGTCAAGCCAGCAAAGTCCGATCAAAGATAGTCCGAGGGTCTCCAGTGAGGTAGATAGTCATTCAGCACTACTCTCTGGTTGTGGTAGGACGGTTCAGTTGCCTGATAACAATGTGACAGTGGGGAATGTGTGTGTGCGTGCGTGTCTGTGCACCTGTGTGTCTGTGTGCGCCTGTGTATCAGTGTGGGTGGGGAGTGTGTGTGAGTCGGGGTGTGCCGGTGTGGGTGGGAGTGTGTGTGGGTGGGGAGTGTATGTTTCTGGGTGTGTGTGTGGGTGTGTCGGTATGGGTCGGGGTGTGTCGGGGGAGTGTGTCAGCGTGTGTGTGTCGGTGTGGGTGTATCAGTGTGGGCTGCGGTGTGTGGGTGTGTCTGGGTGTGTCGGTGTGGGTGGGAGTGTGCGTGTGTGTGTATGGGTGGGTGTGTGCCTGTGTGTGTGTGTACGTGTGTGTGTACGTGTGTGTGGGCCGGTGTGTGCGTGTGCGTGTGCGTGTGCCGGGCCATGTGTGGCACAGGTTCAGTACAGTGCAGCCGCCCGCCCGCCCGTGCGTCAGCAGCAAGCCGCTGTGCTCTGTCCCCGGCTGTTACACAGACCACCCGCCCCTCCCACTGGGGGCACAGCGCTGTTACACAGACCACCCGGCCCTCCCACTGGGGGCACAGCGCTGTTACACAGACCACCCGGCCCTCCCACTGGGGGCACAGCGCTGTTACACAGACCACCCGGCCCTCCCACTGGGGGCACAGCGCTGTTACACAGACCACCCGGCCCTCCCACTGGGGGCACAGCGCTGTTACACAGACCACCCGGCCCTCCCACTGGGGGCACAGCGCTGTTACACAGACCACCCGGCCCTCCCACTGGGGGCACAGCGCTGTTACACAGACCACCCGGCCCTCCCACTGGGGGCACAGCGCTGTTACACAGACCACCCGGCCCTCCCACTGGGGGCACAGCGCTGTTACACAGACCACCCGGCCCTCCCACTGGGGGCACAGCGCTGTTACACAGACCACCCGGCCCTCCCACTGGGGGCACAGCGCTGTTACACAGACCACCCGGCCCTCCCACTGGGGGCACAGCGCTGTTACACAGACCACCCGGCCCTCCCACTGGGGGCACAGCGCTGTTACACAGACCACCCGGCCCTCCCACTGGGGGCACAGCGTTGTGGAGCTTTAATTGAATTATAACGTGCCGTCACTACAAACATGCCCAGGCTGAGAAAGCCATTGACATAAGATATGGGATTAATACCCAGGAGGAGGTGGCCAATAAAACGTTGTGCAAATTACCAGCTCGCCACTCTGGGGAAACCAAAAACGTCCACAAAGAAGCTGCAAATCAGAAATAAACTGCAGCCACTGGAAGTTGGGAAATGCTGGGGTTACTCAGCAGGTCGGGCAGCATCTGTGGGGAGAGGAACACTCAACGTTCTGGGTGTGTGACCCTCCGTCACCAGGTTTCCCCCCCCCCCCCCCCCACCCACACCCTCACGATGCCACCTGGCAGCTCTGACATGGAGGCGGGCAGGGTTGGCAGTGTTTCTGACACAGGGTCCGTTCCCAATCTGAGGAAGGGTCTTGACCCAAAACGTCACCCATTCCTTCCCTCCACAGATGCTGCCTGTCCCGCTGAGTTACTCCAGCGCTCTGTGTCTACCTTTGGTGTAAACCAGCATCTGCAGTTCCTTCCCACACATTCTGTTCCTGGTTGAGTTTAGTTTAGAGATACAGCGCGGAAACAGGCCCTTCGGCCCACCTAGTCCGCGCCGACCAGCGATCCCCGCACACTAACACTATCCTACCCACACTGGGAATAATTTTTACATTTACCAAGCCAATTAACCTACAAACCTGCACGTCTTTGGAGTGTGGGAGGAAACCAAAGATCTCGCTGAAAACCCACGCAGGTCACGGGGAGAACGTACAAACTCCGTACAGACGGCGCCCGTAGTCGGGATGGAACCCGGGTCTCCGGCGCTGAAACTTTAATTCGTTCGTAACCTTAAATCAATTCGCTCCACTCGACACTTTAATTCCATGTTTAATGTATCTCATCGTGTTTTATGATTGTTGGCAGACCAATCTCCCTCCTGGGATAAATAAAGTTCTATGGCATGGTATGGCAGTAACTCTACCGCTGGGCCACTATGTCACTCCATGCTCACTGATGCGGTGGATTGGAACCGTACGCTTTAGCCTCCGGGCAGCTTGGCGGCACCGGCAGTATCGTAGATGCGCTCTGACAGACAGACCACCAACAACAGCCTGGAGCCTACTGCCCCGGGCAAACACACACCCTTGCACACACTGGCAACAGCACAGAGCAGATTTACCAGGATGTTGCCAGGACTCGAGGGCCTGAGCTACAGGGAGAGGTTGAGTTGGCTGGGTCTCTATTCCATGGAGCACAAGAGGATAAGGGGCGATCTTATAGAGGTGTATAAAATCATGAGAGGAATAGATCGGGTAGATGCACAGAGTCTCTTGCCCAGAGTAGGGGAATCGAGGACCAGAGGACATAGGTTCAAGGTGAAGGGGAAAAGATTTAATAGGAATCTGAGGGGTAACTTTTTCACACAGAGGGTGGTGGGTGTATGGAACGAGCTGCCAGAGGAGGTAGTTGAGGCTGGGACTATCCCAACAAACGGTACTTGGATAGGACAGGTTTGGAGGGATATGGACCAAGTGCAGGCAGGTGGGACTAGTGTAGCTGGGACATTATTGGGCGGTGTGGGCAAGATGGGCCGAAGGGCCTGTTTCCACACTGTTTCACTCTGTGACACCATGCAGTGAGCAGCAGGCATCTGTGGTGTTCGAGTACAGGGAGCTCCACGTACAAACAACGTCTCAGTTTACAGCAGCAACTCAGAAACACAGACTCCAACTGCACACACAAATTGTACAAGACAGGACAGAAGGTTATTGACAGAAAGCTGCCCTTGTGTAACAGACAGGGTCGCCAACTGTCCCGTATTAGCCGGGACGTCCCGTATTTTGGGCTAAATTGGTTTGGCCTGTACAGGACCGCCCTTGTCCGGCATTAGACCCGGGGGGGAGCTGTAGGCCCGAATGCTGTAGGCCCGGACGCTGTGGGCCCGGACGCTGTGGGCTCGGACGCTGTGGGCCCGGACGCTATGGGTGCGGACAGTGTAGGCCCGGACGCTGTAGGCCCGGACGCTGTGGGTGCGGACAGTGTAGGCCCGGACAGTGTAGGCCCGGACGCTGTAGGCCCGGACGCTGTAGGCCCGGACGCTGTAGGCCCGGACGCTGTAGGCCCGGACGCTGTAGGCCCGGACGCTGTAGGCCCGGACGCTGTAGGCCCGGACGCTGTAGGCCCGGACGCTGTGGGTGCGGCAATCCGCCTCCTGGCCCGGGCGGCTGCCATTGGTGGAGCGGGAGCACGTGGCCACTAGCTGGGTGAGGTCACATGGGGCGCGGGGCGGTGACGTCACCTTGTCCCGTATTTGGGAGTGAGATAGTTGGCAACCCCTATGGACAAGCTAGATGTGCAAAAAATGTTCCCAATGTTGGGCGAGTCCAGAACCAGGGGCCACACAGTCTAAGAATAAAGGGGAGGCCACTGAGATGGAAAAAATGTTTTCACCCAGAGAGTTGTGAATTTGTGGAATTCTCTGCCACAGAGGGCAGTGGAGGCCAATTCACTGGATGGATTTAAGAGAGAGTTAGATAGAGCTCTAGGGGCTAGTGGAATCAAGGGGTATGGGGAGAAGGCAGGCACGGGTTACTGATTGTGGATGATCAGCCATGATCACAATGAATGGCGGTGCTGGCTCGAAGGGCCGAATGGCCTCCTCCTGCACCTATTTTAAACAAATTAAACGAATGAACAAGTTGTTATCAGGTAACTGAACCGTCCTCTCACCAACTAGAGAGCGGTCCTGACCTCCCATTTACCTCATTGGACTATCTTTAATCGGACTTTATCTTGCCCAAACGTTACTCCCTTTATCATGTATCTGTACACAGTGGACGCCTCGACTGAAATCATGTACCGTCTTTCTGCTGACTCGTTAACACACAGCATAAGCTTTTCACGTGACAATAAACTAAACTCAACTAAACTGAACTAAAGAAAACACATGCTCAGAAATCCCTCTCCAGCATCAGCATCAATCAGCGCATTCACCAATTCCAAACAGAGATGTGTTTCTAGGCCAGTGTACCTTCAATTGGGTAGAGCTGGTCTTTCCATCTCAGTGCTTGGTTGGGGCAGGATGGAGGGATGAGGAGGATGTTCATCATAGAAACATAGACAATAGGTGCAGGAGGAGGCCATTCGGCCCTTCGAGCCAGCACCGCCATTCATTGTGATGATGGCTGATCATTCTCAATCAGTAACCCGTGCCTGCCTTCTCCCCATATCCCTTGATTCCACTAGCCCCTAGAGCTCTATCTAACTCTCTTTTAAATCCATCCAGTGAATTGGCCTCCACTGCCCTCTGCGGCAGAGAATTAATTCCACACATTCACAACTCTCTGGGTGGAAAAGCTTCTTCTCACCTCAGTTTTTAATGGCCTCCCCTTTATTCTGAGACTGTGGCCCCTGGTTCTGGACTCCCCCAACATTGGGGACAATCAGTGGTGACGGGACCTCACTTTCCCCCTCACGCCCCCCCCACTCCCTGTTGCTTCCCAACGACCCTGAAGATTTCTTTGTCTGAACTATTCCTGCATTCCCTTCAGCAAGTAGCAGTTAAACCAGCTTCCACCAGACTGTCCCACAGCACGTCCTCACCCTCGATCACACTCGCTGCCAAAAATAATTCTCTTCACTTTCCCCCCGGGAAATGTTTTGCTGATTATTTTAAACTCTCATCAGGTTCCGGACTGAGAGGTGGAAACCGTTTCTCCTTAATTATTCTATCAAGACCACTCATTGTTGTAAGCCCCCACCATTAATCCAGCCTGGTGTGGAGCACTGGCCCAGCTACACCCACCCCCCCTCGTTACTCCCACCCCCCCTCGTTACTCCCACCCCCCCTCGTTACTCCCACCCTCCCTCGTTACTCCCACCCCCCCTCGTTACTCCAGCCCCTCGTTACTCCAGCCCCTCGTTACTCCAGCCCCCCTCGTTACTCCCACCCCCCCTCGTTACTCCCACCCCCCCCTCGTTACTCCAGCCCCTCGTTACTCCAGCCCCTCGTTACTCCCACCCCCCCTCGTTACTCCCACCCCCCCTCGTTACTTCCACCCTCCCTCGTTACTCCCACCCCCCCCTCGTTACTCCAGCCCCTCGTTACTCCAGCCCCTCGTTACTCCAGCCCCCCTCGTTACTCCCACCCCCCCTCGTTACTCCCACCCCCCCTCGTTACTCCAGCCCCTCGTTACTCCAGCCCCCCCTCGTTACTCCAGCCCCTCGTTACCCCAGCCCCTCGTTACCCCAGCCCCTCGTTACTCCAGCCCCTCGTTACTCCAGCCCCTCGTTACTCCAGCCCCTCGTTACCCCAGCCCCTCGTTACCCCAGCCCCTCGTTACCCCAGCCCCTCGTTACCCCAGCCCCTCGTTACTCCAGCCCCTCGTTACCCCAGCCCCTCGTTACCCCAGCCCCTCGTTACTCCAGCCCCTCGTTACCCCAGCCCCTCGTTACCCCAGCCCCTCGTTACACCAGCCCCTCGTTACACCAGCCCCTCGTTACACCAGCCCCTCGTTACCCCAGCCCCTCGTTACCCCAGCCCCTCGTTACCCCAGCCCCTCGTTACCCCAGCCCCTCGTTACCCCAGCCCCTCGTTACCCCAGCCCCTCGTTACCCCAGCCCCTCGTTACCCCATCCCCTCGTTACCCCAGCCCCTCGTTACCCCAGCCCCTCGTTACCCCAGCCCCTCGTTACTCCAGCCCCTCGTTACCCCAGCCCCTCGTTACCCCAGCCCCTCGTTACTCCAGCCCCTCGTTACTCCAGCCCCTCGTTACTCCAGCCCCTCGTTACTCCAGCCCCTCGTTACTCCAGCCCCTCGTTACTCCAGCCCCTCGTTACTCCAGTCCCTCATTACTCCTACCCCCCCTTGTTACTCCCAGGATGAGGGGGGATCTTATTGAAACATATAAGATAATTAGGGGATTGGACACATTAGAGGCAGGAAACATGTTCCCAATGTTGGGGGAGTCCAGAACAAGGGGCCACAGTTTAAGAATAAGGGGTAGGCCATTTAGAACGGAGATGAGGAAGAACTTTTTCAGTCAGAGAGTTGTGAATCTGTGGAATTCTCTGCCTCAGAGGGCAGTGGAGGCCAGTTCGTTGGATGCTTTCAAGAGAGAGCTGGATAGAGCTCTTAAGGATAGCGGAGTGAGGGGGTATGGGGAGAAGGCAGGAACGGGGTACTGATTGAGAGTGATCAGCCATGATCGCATTGAATGGCGGTGCTGGCTCGAAGGGCTGAATGGCCTACTCCTGCACCTATTGTCTATTGTCTATAACTCTACCGCTGCGCCACCGTGCCGCCCATCTCCACCTAACCACCCTCCCACTGATCGACACAAAATGCTGGAGTAACTCAGCCGAACAGGCAGCATCTTTGGAGACAAGGAATGGGTGACGTTTCAGACTGAAGAAGGGTCTCGACCAGAAACGTCGCCCACTCTTTCTCTCCTGAGTTGCTGCCTGACCCGCTGAGTTACTCCAGCGTTGTGTGAATAAATACCTTCGATTTGTACCAGCATCTGCACTTATTTTCTTACACTTTAGTGTTTTGTGCTATTTTTGATTCTTGACATCAGTGTCTCGACTTTATGTGTGAGTGTGTCCCGGTTTGTGCTGCTGGGACTGTGTGTGTCGTTTCTGTGAGTATATTTCTGTGTATGTGTGTGTGAGTGAGTGTGTGTATAGCTGAATGTGTGTGTGTGTATTTGTCTGTCTATGAGTATATGTGTGTCTCTGTGTATGTGTGAGTATATGTCTGTGTGCACGTGTGTGTGGTTGTGTCTGTGTGTATCTGTCTGTTTATGAGATTATGTGTGTGTGTGTGTATGTGTGTGTGTGTACGTGTGTGTGTGTGTATGTGTGTGTGTGTACGTGTGCATCTGCATGTGTCTGTCAGGAGCCAGCAGGCTGGTGTGGTGTGTGTGGTGTGTGTGTGGTGTGTGGTGTTGTGTGGTGTGGTGTGTGTGTGGTGTGTGGTGTGTGTGTGTGTGTGGTGTGTGTGTGTGGTGTGTGTGTGGTGTGTGGTGTGTGTGTGTGTGTGGTGTGTGTGTGTGTGTGGTGTGTGTGTGTGTGGTGTGGTGTGTGTGTGTGGTGTGTGTGTGTGTGTGGTGTGTGTGTGTGTGTGTGTGTGTGGTGTGTGTGTGTGGTGTGTGTGTGTGGTGTGTGTGTGTGTGGTGTGTGTGTGGTGTGGTGTGTGTGTGTGTGTGGTGTGTGTGTGTGTGTGGTGTGGTGTGTGTGTGGGGTGTGTGGTGTGGTGTGTGTGTGTGGTGTGTGTGTGTGGGGTGTGTGGTGTGGTGTGGTGTGTGGTGTGGGGTGTGGGGTGTGTGGGGTGTGTGTGTGGTGTGTGTGTGTGGTGTGGTGCAGTGAGCTGAACCAGTTTAAAGAAGGGTCTCAACTCGAAACGCCACCCATTCCTTCCCTCGAGAGATGCTGCCCATCCCACTGAGTTACTCCAGCGGTTTGTGTCTATCTGCGTTGAACAGGTTCACATAACATCCACCCTAAGTGGCTGGTTAAACATGTAACTGCAAATTAGCAACAAGCCTGTTTGGAATGCTTATTTAATGTCAGGAGTAAAGGCAAACAGAGACAGGAAATGTTTTTCCTTGTTTTAATTATTCCAGTTGTGTAGCATGTGTTCCTGACAATAACCTGTGCTGATTTATAGCAGTGGGTAGTTAGCTCATTAGTGGATAATAGATGTACTGGGACTAGGTTCGCCAACTGGCCCGTGTTAGCCGGGACATCCCGTATTTTGGGCTAAATTGGTTTGTCCCGTACGGGACCGCCATTGTCCCGTATTAGGCCCACGGGCCGCTGTAGGCCGTGACAGTGTAGGCCCGGACACTGTGGGCCTGGACACTGTAGGCCCGGACACTGTGGGCCAGGACGCTGTGGGCCCGGACACTGTAGGCCCAGACACTGTAGGCCCGGACATTGTAGGCCCAGACACTGTAGGCCCGGACACTGTGGGTCCGGACACAGTGGGACCGGACACTGTAGGACAGGACACTGTGGGCCCGGACACTGTGGGCCCGGACACTGTGGGCCCGGACACTGTAGGCCCGGACACTGTAGGCCCAGACACACTGTGGGCCCGGACACACTGTAGGCCCGGACACTGTAGGCCCGGACACTGTGGGCCCGGACACTGTGGGCCCAGATACTGTAGGCCCGGACACTGTAGGCCCAGACACACTGTGGGCCCGGACACTGTGGGCCCAGATACTGTAGGCCCGGACACTGTAGGCCCGGACGCACTGTAGGCCCGGACACTGTAGGCCCGGACACTGTGGGCCCGGACACTGTGGGCCCAGATACTGTAGGCCCGGACACTGTAGGCCCAGACACACTGTGGGCCCGGACACTGTGGGCCCAGATACTGTAGGCCCGGACACTGTAGGCCCGGACGCACTGTAGGCCCGGACACTGTAGGCCCGGACACTGTAGGCCCGGAAACTGTAGGCCCAGACACTGTGGGCCCGGACACTGTAGGCCCGGACGCACTGTAGGCCTGGACACTGTAGGCCCGGACACTGTAGGCCCGGACGCACTGTAGGCCCGGACACTGTAGGCCCGGACACTGTAGGCCCGGAAACTGTAGGCCCAGACACTGTAGGACAGGACACTGTAGGCCCGGACACTGTAGGCGCGGACACTGTAGGCCCAGACACACTGTGGGCTCGGACACTGTAGGCCCCGGACACTGTAGGCCCGGACGCACTGTAGGCCCAGACACTGTAGGCCCAAATATACTGTGGGCCCGGACACACTGTAGGCCCGGACACTGTGGGCCCGGACACACTGTGGGCCCGGACACTGTGAGCCCAGATACTGTAGGCCCGGACACTGTAGGCCCAGACACACTGTGGGCCCGGACACTGTAGGCCCCGGACACTGTAGGCCCGGACACTGTAGGCCCAGACACACTGTGGGCCCGGACACTGTGGGCCCAGATACTGTAGGCCCGGACACTGTAGGCCCGGACGCACTGTAGGCCCGGACACTGTAGGCCCAGACACACTGTAGGCCCCGGACACTGTAGGCCCGGACGCACTGTAGGCCCGGGGGCCGCTGTCGGCTTGGACAGTGCAGGCTAACGGAGTGTGTTCGGGGAGCAGGGCCGAGTGTGTTCGCCTAACGGAGGTTGCGTAACAAGCTGCCTCCCGACCCGGACGGCCGCCATTGGTGGAGCGGGAGCACGTGGCCGCTGGCTGGGTGAGGTGACGTGGGGCGTGGGGCGCGGGGCGGTGACGTCACCTTGTCCCGTATGTAGGAGTGAGATAGTTGGCGCCCCCTAGCTGGGAGGGAGGGCGGTGGGTCTGCACTCTGTCCATGAAGACCCTCTGCCCTTGCCCGCTGCAGCACACAGACAAAGTTTTCCATTGTATCTCGGTACATCTGACAATAAAACGCCAATCCCAACACCAAACACACAGTTTATGTTCATACGTGATGAGAGTAGAATTAGGCCATTCGACCCATCGAGTTTATTCTGCCATTTAATCATGGCCGATCAATCTCTCCCTCCTAACCCCATTCTCCTGCCTTCTCCCCATAACCCCTGACACCCGCACTAATCAACAATCTATCTATCTCCGTCTTAAAAATCTCCATTGACTTGTGGCCTCCACAGCCGTCTGTGGCAAAGAATCCCACAGATTCACCACCCTCTGGCTAAAGAAATCCCTCCGCTTCTCCTTCCTAGTTTAGTTTAGTTTAGAGATACAGTCTGCAGAAGGGTCTCGACCCAAAACGTCACCCATTCCTTCTCTCCAGAGATGCTGCCCGACCCGCTGAGTTACTCCAGCACTCTGTGAAACGTCACCTATCCATGTTCTCCACAGATGCTGCCTGACCCGCTGAGTTACTCCAGCATTTTGTGTCAATCTTCGGTTTAAACCAGCGTCTGCAGTTGCTTCCTACTATTTTCAGCGTTGTGGCTATCTCTGTGTGGAGCGGTGTGGACTCTGGAAGCTCCAAGCATCAGAGCTAGTTGTGGCCTTACCTCAGTTATAGAACCCCCCCACTCTCTTTAACATTCAAGGTGCAAGTGAAATCTAATCAGCTTGCCAGCGTTGTGGATGTGAGTGAGCACAGTGTTGTAATTGTGCAGGGACCAAGGGGCTGCTGGGTACCAAATGATTCATTCATGGGATGTGTGGGTTTAACTTACAAGGCCAGCAGTTACTGCTGATCTCAGGAGGAGATGCTGGGGAGTTACAGCAGCCTCACTCCCCTCCCCTCCCCTCCCCTCCCCTCCCCTCCCCTCCCCTCCCCTCCCCTCCCCTCCCCTCCCCTCCCCTCCCCTCCCCTCCCCTCCCCTCCCCTCCCCTCCCCTCCCCTCCCCTCCCCTCCCCTCCCCTCCCCTCCCCTCCCCTCCCCTCCCCTCCCCTCCCCGCCCCTCCCCACCCCTCCCCTCCCCTCCCCTCCCCTCCCCTCCCCTCCCCTCCCCTCCCCTCCCCTCCCCTCCCCTCCCCACCCCACCCCTCCCCTCCCCACCCCTCCCCTCCCCAAGAACACAATTCAACAGTTCAACAGAGCTTTATTTGTCACTCGGTACCAAGGTACCGAACGAAACTACATAGCAGTCACACAAAAAAGAACACAAGACACACGACCCCAACACAAACGTCCATCACAGTGACTCCAAACGCCCCTTCACTGTGATGGAGGCAACAAAACTTCCACTCTCCTCCCCACGCCCACGGACAGACAGCTCGTCCCCGACCGACCCGCACAGTCCCCGCAAGGGGATGGAAGTCCCCGCGGCCGAGTCGCACCGGGCGCTGAAACGTCTCGCGGCCGAGCCGGGCGATGGAAGGCCCCGCGGCCGAGCTGTGCGCAGCTAAGTCCCGCGGCCGAGCCGCGCCGGGCGATGTTAGGTCCCGCGGCCGAGCCGCACCGGGCGATGGAAGGCCCCACGGCCAAGCCGCACCGGGCGATGTTAAGTCCAGCGGCCGAGCCGCACCAGCGATGAAAAGTCCCGCGGCCGAGCCGCGCCGGGCGATGTTAGGCCCCGCAGCCAAGCCGCACCGGGCACTGTTAAGTCCAGCGGCCGAGCCGCACCGGGCGATGTTAGGTCCCGCGGCCGAGCCGCACCGGGCGATGTTAGGTCCTGCGGCCGAGCCGCGCCGGGCGATGGAAGGCCCCGCGGCCGAGCCGCACCCCGCGCCGTGAGGAAGAGACCTAAAAGAGAAAGGTTTCCCCCACCCCCCCACACACACCGCCACCCCCCCACAACACCACCCCCCCACACCACCACCCCCCCACTCATACACAACCAAAAAAAAAAAAAAAACCATCCCAACACCGACACACAACAAAAAAAAAGGAAAAAAGACGAAAAGACTGCTGTTCGGACCAGTCACACACCATGCCCACTCCATCTCCTCCCTTCACTTGTGTAACAGGTGTTACAAGGTCCTGAGGCAATGCTGGTATATGGGACTAGCCCAGTGTGCCAACTACAGCATGGCATGGGTGCGGCACGGTGGCACAGCAGTAGAGTTGCTGCCTTACAGCACTTACAGCGCCAGAGACCCGGGTTCCATCCCAACAACCCACCACCGTGCCACCCCCATGCCATGCTGTAGTTGGCACACTGGGCTAGTCCCATATGCCAGCATTGCCCCAGCGCCAGAGACCCAGGTTCCATCCCGACTATGGGCGCTGTCTGTACGGAGTTTGTACGTTCTCCCGTGACCACATGGGTTTTCTCTGAGATCTTCAATTTCCTCCCACACTCCACAGACGTACAGGTTTGTAGGTTAATTGGCTTGGTGTAAATGTAAATTGTCCCTAGTGTGTGTAGGATAGTGTTAGTGTGCGAGGATCGCTGGTCGGCGCGGACTTGGTCGGCCGAAGGGGCCTGTTTCCGCGCTGTATCTCTAAACTGAACTAAAAACCTGGTGAGCATGGCCTATGTGGGCTGAGGGCCTGTTTCTGTGCTGTACAGCTCTGTGTAACTCTATGATCTGCCTGCTGATGTATACCTGTGTGGTGCGATCTGCCTGGATAACGCACAGAGCAAGGTTGTCCACGGTATTGACGTACAAATGACAGTAAGAAACCTATAGCAACACCAATAAATGATGGAGTGGGCTCGATGGGCCGAATGGCCTATTCCTGCTCCCATTTCTTCAGGTTTTATGCCCACATAATTGTAAACTGTAACAAAATAATCGGCCAATACCTTTAAAACAAGGAGGCTTTGGAGGGTTTAAGGTGATCTGTCTTGTCAGTAAGCAATTACTGGCCAATTCTGTAGCGCTGCGATCCAGCGGCAATTGCATTTTTCCATTACACTTTCTGGAGGGGTGCAGTGTAGGAGTTTACAGGCCCCAGCCTCATGGTCTCGATTGGCTGTGATCGCCCAGGCAGTGGTGTTGTGTGACACAGAGTCAGAGTGTGTAACGAGGGCGTGCGGGCAGCCTGCGATCTCCAGTCGGCACGGCAGAGTGTGCGCTCTAGAGTGTGTGCTCTAGAGTGTGTGCTCTAGAGCGTGTGTGTGCTCTAGAGTGTGTGTGTGCTCTAGAGTGTGTGTGTGCTCTAGAGTGTGTGCTCTAGAGTGTGTGCTCTAGAGTGTGTGTGTGTGTGTGTGCTCTAGACTGTGTGTGTGCTCTAGAGTGTGTGTGTGCTCTAGAGTGTGTGTGTGCTCTAGAGTGTGGGCTCTAGAGTGTGTGCTCTAGAGTGTGTGAGTGTGTGCTCTAGAGTGTGTGCTCTAGAGTGTGTGCTCTAGAGTGTGTGCTCTAGAGTGTGGGCTCTAGAGTGTGTGCTCTAGAGTGTGTGCTCTAGAGTGTGTGCTCTAATGTATGTGCTCTAGTGTATGTGCTCTAGTGTATGTGCTCTAGAGTGTGTGCTCTAGAGTGTGGGCTCTAGAGTGTGTGTGTGCTCTAGAGTGTGGGCTCTAGTGTGTGCTCTAGAGTGTGTGCTCTAGAGTGTGTGTGTGCTCTAGAGTGTGGGCTCTAGTGTGTGCTCTAGAGTGTGTGCTCTAGAGTGTGTGCTCGAGAGTGTGTGTGCTCTAGAGTGTGTGCTCCAGTGTGCTCTAGAGTGTGTGCTCTAGAGTGTGTGTGCTCTAGAGTGTGTGTGTGCTCCAGAGTGTGTGCTCTAGAGTGTGTGTGTGCTCTAGAGTGTGTGTGCTCTACAGTGTGTGTGTGCTCTAGAGTGTGTGTGTGCTCTAGAGTGTGTGTGCTCTAGAGTGTGTGCTCTAGAGTGTGTGTGTGCTTTAGAGTGTGTGTGTGCTCTAAAGTGTGTGTGCTCTAGAGTGTGTGTGTGCTCTAAAGTGTGTGTGTGCTCTAGAGTGTGTGTGTGCTCTAAAGTGTGTGTGTGCTCTAGAGTGTGTGTGTGCTCTAGAGTGTGTGTGTGCTCTAGAGTGTGTGTGTGCTCTAGAGTGTGTGTGTGCTCTAGAGTGTGTGGTCTAGAGTGCCACTCAGTGACAAGATGGCAGCAGCAGAGAGCAGGACCCCCTCTACGGGCAGTGACCCGTCTGTCCACAGACCCCCGACCGACGCACAGACACAGGGACGGAGCGTGTCCAACATGACACGCTAAGCCCAACACGCCAGTCTCCAATACTGTAACATACAATGCTGCGTGGCACCGTGTAACACACGCCAGCCTCCAATACTGTGTAACATACAACGTTGCATGGCACTGTGTAACACACATGCACAATACCATCCACCCCCCCATCACCCCCCTCCCACACCCCCGCCCCTCCCTCACCCCCCCCCTCACCCCCCCTCCCTCACCCCCCCTCCCTCACCCCCCCATCACCCCCCCTAACTCCCTCACCCCCGCTCCTCCCTCACCCCCGCTCCTCCCTCACCCCCCCATCACCCCCCTCCCACACCCCCGCCCCTCCCTCACCCCCCCTCCCTCACCCCCCCATCACCCCCCTAACTCCCTCACCCCCGCCCCTCCCTCACCCCCGCTCCTCCCTCACCCCCCACCCCACCCCTCCCTCACCATCCCGCCACTCCGTCACCCCCCGTCCCTCATCCCTCCCCCCACAGTGCTGCCCCTCCACAGTGCCCCCCGCCCCTCCCTCACCCCCCGCCCCTCCCGCAGAGCGGCCCACAGTCCAGCCGGGAGCAGGCATCTGCCTGTCGGTGATGCTGAGCATGCCCGGCCTCTCTCTGTGTGTGAGATGGATGTGGCTGCACGTGCAGCAGGGTGGCACTGGGGACCGGGTGAAGTATTACAGCAATAACAAACACACTCACACATACGAGCGTTGGGAGTCAGGCCGCACTTACTGTGGATAAGAGCCATCAATGGGCATCTTGAGTCATGTTGAGGGCAGCCTGTAAAAAACTGTTCCAATGGAGGGGCCGGAGATTCAGCTCAGACAAGACTCCACATGCTGGAGTAACTCAGCGGGTCAGGCAGCATCTGTGGAGAACATGGATAGGTGACGTTTCACAGAGTGCTGGAGTAACTCAGCGGGTCAGGCAGCATCTGTGGAGAACATGGATAGGTGACGTTTCGGGACAGGACCCTGAATCAGTCCGAAGACAGGTCCCAAACCAGATACATGACCTCTCCACAGATGCTGCCCGACCCGCTGAGTTACTCCAGCACTTTCCTTGTAAACCAGCACCTGCAGTTCCTCGTATCTCCGTTAGAAAATGGAGTCAGTGTCCTAAATCCCTGTGTCTCCACCTGTACATGAAGCTCCCTCCTCTCCCCTCACCCCCTCCCCTCACCCTTCCTCACTCCCTCCCCTCACCCTTCCTCATCCCTCACCCCCTCCCCTTAACCACCCCTCACCCTCTCCTCACCCCCTCCCCTCCCCTCCCCTCCCCCTCTTCACCCCCTCCTCACCCCCTCCCGTCACCCCCTCCTCACCCCCTCCTCACCCCCTCCCCTTACCCCCTCCTCACCCCCTCCCTCCCCCTCCGTCCCCCTCCTCACCCCCTCCCCTCACCCCCTCCTCACCCGTCCCCTCACCCCCTCCCCTCACCCCCTCCTCACCCCCTCGTCACCCCCTCCCCTCACCCCCTCCTCACCCCCTCCCCTCACCCCCTCCTCACCCCCTCCCCTCCCCTCACCCCCTCCTCACCCCCTCCCTCCCCCTCCGTCCCCCTCCTCACCCCCTCCCCTCACCCCCTCCTCACCCGTCCCCTCACCCCCTCCTCTCACCCCCTCCTCACCCCCTCCCCTCACCCCCTCCTCACCCGTCCCCTCACCCCCTCCTCTCACCCCCTCCTCACCCCCTCCCCTTACCCCCTCCTCACCCCCTCCTCACCCCCTCCTCCCCCTCTAATCTCTTCTTCAGCGCTGGCTGGCATTTCCTATTGCAGTGCGCGTCAGTCACACTGATATAAAACTGTTCTCATTTTAAAGCGTTGTATTTTGTAGGTAATTGAATAGTCTATTACTGATTCAGACCTATCGGTGGAATTTTCTCGATTTAATAAGAAACAGAATGAACTTCATAAAAGGTTGGAAATTAAAAAAAGACTCTAAATGCTCGTTAATGTCAGTGTGATTAGTTTGATCATTTGCAGGGTGTCAGGGGAGAATGTGCTTTCTCTTGCCTCGAATCGAGAGCCAGCACAGCCCAAAGCTGCCAGCCTAACGCACTGCAGGCAGGCTGGGACAACACCACAGATTAGTGGCGTACAATTAAAAGATCAGCCTGGCCAATGGACTGCATTGAGCTCACAGGTGATAGGAGCAGAATTAGGCCATTCGGCCCATCAAGTCTACTCCACCATTCAATCACGGCTGATTTATCTTTTATGAGGATGTTGCCAGGACTAGAGGGTGTGAGATATAGGGAGAGGTTGAGCAGGCTGGGACTCTGTTCCATGGAGCGTTGGAGGATGAGGGGTGATACAAAATCATGAGAGGAATAGATCGGGTAGATGCACAGAGTCTCTTGCCCAGAGTAGGGGAATCGAGGACCAGAGGACATAGGTTCAAGGTGAAGGGGAAAAGATTTAATAGGAATCCGAGGGGTAACATTTTCCACACAGAGGGTGGTGGGTGTGTGGAACGAGCTGCCAGAGGAGGTAGTTGAGGCTGGGACTATCCCAACGTTTAAGAAACAGTTGGACAGGTACATGGATAGGACAGGTTTGGAGGGATATGGACCAAACGCAGGCAAGTGGGACTAGGGTGGCTGGGACATGTTGGCCGGTGTGGGCGAGTTGGGCCGAATGGCCTGTTTCCACACTGTATCACTCCATGACTCTATGACTCTATCTGTCCCTTATGAAGAAGGGTCTCGAACCGAAACTTCACCCATTCCTTCTCTGCAGAGATGCTGCCTGACCCACTGAGTTACTCCGGCACTCTGTGAAACGTCACCTATCCATGTTCTCCACAGATGCTGCCTGACCCACTGAGTTACTCCGGCACTCTGTGAAACGTCACCTATCCATGTTCTCCACAGATGCTGCCTGACCCGCTGAGTTACTCCAGCACTCTGTGATACCTTTCCCTTTCAACGCATTCTCCTGCCTTCTCCCCGTATCCTCTGACACCCGGACACATCAAACGTCTATCAATCTCTGACTTAAACATATCCATTGATGACGTCCATGGGCACAATGGAGTAGGTTGGAAGATTGGGACTGCACTATTATGAGTCTGTTACAGTGGGGAAGAAGCTATTCCTGAGTCTGGTGGTGTACGCCTACAAGCCTTTGTATCTTCTGCTTGACAGGAGAGAGGACAAGAGGGGATGATCGGAGTGTGAGTGCTCCTGGATTAGGTTGGTTGTTTTGCAAGTCAGTGTGAAGTGTAGATTGAGGCGATGGTGGGGAGTGTGGTGTGTGTGATGGGCTGGGCTACATCTACAATGGTGGTGTGTGTGATGGGCTGGGCCACATCTACAATGGTGGTGTGTGTGATGGGCTGGGCTCCATCTACAATGGTGGGGAGTGTGGTGTGTGTGATGGGCTGGGCTACATCTACAATGGTGGTGTGTGTGATGGGCTGGGCTCCATCCACAATGGTGGGGAGTGTGGTGTGTGTGATGGGCTGGGCCACATCTACAATGGTGGGGAGTGTGGTGTGTGTGATGGGCTGGGCTCCATCTACAATGGTGGGGAGTGTGGTGTGTGTGATGGGCTGGGCTCCATCTACAATGGTGGGGAGTGTGGTGTGTGTGATGGGCTGGGCCACATCTACAACTCTGCAAATTCTAACAGTCTTGGGCAGAGCTGTTCCTAAAGCGAGATTAGTTGGAACGTGATAAATGCTCACAGTCAACAAATCTAATCTGTTCTGATCCCTCTGATTCCGATGACCGCAGGCTCCATAGACCATGGTTGCTGAGGCTGGTGTGTTGTTGTTAGACACACAGTGCTGGAGTAACAGCAGGTCAGGCAGCATCTCAGGAGAGAAGGAATGGGAGACCTTTCTTCAGACAGAGTGATGTGTGGTGTTCAAGAACCCAACTCCAGGTCCATTCTGGTTTATCACCCACTTTCCTCCGCTCCTGGAACATTCCATCCAGACCCCTCCCTCTACACTTCACTCCTCCATATCCGACCCCCTCGTCTCCTCTTCACCCCCAGCCTTTGTCACTTTCTCCACCCATCTGCCAATCACCCCCCTCACCTGTATCCACCCATCACTCGCCAAACTTTGTCCCACCCCCCACCTCTGTTTTAAAAATATTGAAACGGAGAAAATTCAAGATTCAAGATTCAATTTATTGTCATGTACTAATTAAGGAACAGTGAAATTTGAGTTACCATAGATGCAGGAGTAGGCCATTTGGCCCTTCGAGCCAGCATTGCCATATGATCATGGCTGACCATCCAAAATCAGTACCCCCTTCCTGCTTTCTCCCCATATCCCTTGACTCTGTTAGCCCTAAGAGCCCCATCCAGCTCTCTCTTGAAAACATCCAGTGAACTGGCCTCAACTGCCTTCTGTGGTAGAGAATTCCACAGATTCACAACTCTCTGGGTGAAAAGGTTTTTCCTCATGGTCTTAAGGGCCTGTCCACTTTAGGCGATTTTAAGGCAACTGCCGGCGACGGTCAAAGTCGTAGCTGATCGCCGAACTTTTCTCTTACCCGATGACAATGGCCACGACAATGACCACGATAATGACCGCGACAATGACCACGACAATGACCACGACAATGACCGCGACAATGACCACGACAATGACCACGACAGTGACCACGACAATGACCACGACAATGACCACGACAATGACCACGACAGTGACCACGACAATGACCACAATGACCGCGACAATGACCACGACAATGACCACAATGACCTCGACAATGACCACGACAATGACCGCGACAATGACCACGACAATGACCACAATGACCTGGACAATGACCACGACAATGACCACGACAATGGCCACGACAATGACCACGATAATGACCGCCACAATGACCACGACAATGACCACGACAATGACCGCGACAATGACCACGACAATGACCACGACAGTGATCACGACAATCACTACAATGACCGCGACAATGACCACGACAATGACCACAATGACCACGACAATGACCGCGACAATGACCATGACAATGACCACGACAATGACCACGACAATGACCACAATGACCTCGACAATGACCGCGACAATGACCATGACAATGACCACGACAGTGACCACGACAATGGCCACGACAATGACCGCGACAATGACCACGACAATGCCCACGACAATGGCCACGACAATGACCGCGACAATGACCACGACAATGACCACGACACTGACCACGACAATGGCCACGACAATGACCACGACAGTGACCACGACAATGGCCACGACAATGACCATGACAATGACCACGACAATGACCACGACAATGACCGCGGCAATGACCACGACAGTGACCGCGACAATGACCGCGACAATGACCACGACAATGACCACAATGACCACGACAATGACCATGACAATGACCACAATGACCACAACAATGACCACGACAGTGACCACGACAATGGCCATGACAATGACCATGACAATGACCACGACAATGACCACGACAATGACCACGACAATGACCACGACAGTGACCACGACAGTGACCGCGACAATGACCGCGACAATGACCATGACAATGACCACAATGACCGCGACAATGACCATGCCAATGACCACGACAATGACCACAACAATGACCGCGACAATGACCACGACAATGACCACAATGACCACGACAATGACCACAACAATGACCGCGACAATGACCACGACAATGACCACAATGACCACGACAATGACCATGACAATGACCACAATGACCACGACAATGACCACAACAATGACGACAATGACCACGACAATGACCATGACAATGACCACAATGACCAGAGATGCTGCTTGACCCGCTGAGTTACTCCAGCACTTTGTGTTTATCTTCTGTGTAAAGCAGCATCTGCAGTTGCTTCATGCACACTAAACACCTGGGGTGGGTGGGGGGGGGGGGGGTGTGGGCAGTACCCAGGTGGGCGTCAGGCACCACCTGGTGGTCCCAGAGTCTAGAACCAGGGGCCACAGTTTAAGAATAAGGGGTCGGCCATTTAGATCGGAGATGAGGAAAAACTTTTTCAGTCAGAGTTGTGAATCTGTGGAATTCTCTGCCTCAGAAGGCAGTGGAGGCCAATTCTCTGAATGCATTCAAGAGAGAGCTAGATAGAGCTCTTAAGGATAGCGGAGTCAGGGGGTATGGGAAGAAGGCAGGAACGGGGTACTGATTGAGAATGATCAGCCATGATCACATTGAATGGCGGTGCGTACAGGCTCGAAGGGCCGAATGGCCTCCTCCTGCACCTATTGTCTGTTGTGGCAGCAGTATTGGGTGTGAGGCGGTGGGGGTGGGGGGGCAGGCTGAGTGTGATGGACTCGCCGCTGACCGCCGCTGACCGCCGCTGCCTGATGTGGGTCGCTCCGCGGCTGACGGGGGGGGAGAGTGGCGGTGCGGTCCCGTGGCTGCCACTCCGTTCATTCGCCGCCACTCCGCTCGCCGCCAACGTGTGGCGTGATTGATGCGCCGGCTGACAGCATTAGAGCCCCCGCCGCCGCTGACACCTCCTATTATAAAGCAGAAAGGAGTCTGACTGAAGGAGGATTAAATGCCTTCCCTCAAATACACCTCCCCACATCAGCTCGCAGGCTGATGGAGAGATGTCACATTATAAATGCAGATATAATTTATAACCAGAGACTCATAATTATTGCACTGAGCAACCGTTTCAGGACATCATCTGTAATCCTGCAGCTGGTAATTGTACATTATAATGGTCTCGAGAAATAGCCTATTATCATAAACTTGAAATTACTCAATCACCCTCTCTGCTGCATGGTGAAGAGATCCCAGATCACTCTGCGTGAAGTGCACATGATAAGTACACATGATAAGTACACAGATGATGCTCGTACACAGGGAACGTTGCTCTCTGTTAGAGTTGGGCGTTTCTGCACCTTTGCCTTAACTCACAAGTTCACAAGTTGTAGGAGTAGAATTAGGCCATTCGGCCCATCGAGTCCACTCCGCCATTCAATCCTGGCTGATCTCTGCCTCCTAACCCCATTTATCTGTCTTCTCCCCATAACCCTTGACACCCGTACCAGCTTAGTTTAATTTAGTTCTGAGATACAGCGGGGAAACAGGCCCCTTTCGGCCCACCGTGTCGGCGCCGCCCAGCGATCCCCGCACACTAACACTATCCTACACACACTAGGGACAATTTTTACATTTACCAAGCCAATTAACCTACAAACCTGCATGTCTTTGGAGTGTGGGAGGAAACCGAAGATCTCGGAGAAAACCCACGCAGGTCACGGGGAGAACGTACAAACTCCGTACAGACAGCGCCCGTAGTCGGGATGGAACCCAGGTCTCCGGCGCTGCATTCGCTGTAAGGCGGCAACTCTATCGCTGCTCATCAAGAATCTATCTATCTCTGCCTTAAAGATATCCACTGACTTGGTCTCCACAGCCGTCTGTGGCAGTGAGTTCCACAGATTCACCACCCTCTGACTGAAGAAGTTCCTCCTCACCTCCTTCCTAAAAGAGCGCCCTTTAATTCTGAGGCTGTGCCCTCTGACCTGCATCACCTCTGGTCTGGATGACCCTCATTTTAGAGTGGATGTGGAGAGGATGTTTCCACTAGTGGGAGAGTCTAGGACCAGAGGGCACAGCCTCAGAATTAAAGGACGTTCCTTTAGGAAGGAGATGAGGAGGAACTTCTTTAGTCAGAGGGTGGTGAAGCTCCAAAACTTGACAGGTTCTTGCTTAGTGCGGGTGTCAGGGGTTATGGGGAGACAGTACGGGGAATGGGGTTGAGTGGGAGAGATAGATCAGCCATGATTGAATGGCCGAGAAGACTTGATGGGCCGAATGGCCTATAACCTAACCTATGTCTTTTAAACACCACTCGTATCTGCCTCCATCACCACCCCTGGCTGACCGCCCTTGTCCCGTATTAGTAGGGTTGCCAACTTCCTCACTCCCAAATAAGGGACAAGGTGACGTCACCGCCCCGCGCCCCACGTGACCTCACCCAGCCAGCTGCCACGTGCTCCCGTTCCACCAATGGCGGCCGCCCGGGCCGGGAGCACGTGGGCGCTGGCTGGGTGGGGTCATGTGGGGCGCGGGGCGGTGACGTCACCTTGTCCCGTATTTGGGAGTGAGGAAGTTGGCAACCCTCCCACCACCCTCTGTGGTAAAACACTTTGCCCGCACATCTCCTTTAAACTTTGCCCCTCTCACTCTGGTATTCGGACATCGAGAGCAAGCATGTTGTTCTGGCACCGGTCAACATGATTATCATTTCTCTTTCTTTTCAAATCTTTTTATTAAATTTCAAACAATGATAACAGTGATATTATTACATAGGGATCAGGATTACATTAACAACAAATGTAACCTCAATATAAATCCAGTTTCAAAATACATATAGGGTATAGACCTCCCAGTCTCTATGTAATTATAGATAAAAGGTTAAAAGAGAACTTATATATATTTTAAAAAAGATAAAAAGATAAAAATTAACCCCCCTAAACTAAAATAAGCAAATAAATTAAAAAAAAAAAAAAAACAGAATCTGGGCTGCAAAAAGATTGTCAACAGTTTAATAATAATAATAATAATGCATTACATTTATATAGCGTTTTTCAAACACTCAAAGACGCTTTACAGGGATTTCTAGAACATAGAGAAGTGAATAAATAGATAAATAAGTAGACGAACAGAGAAAGGAGACAGAAGGTGAGGAGACGGTCAGTGGTTGAAGGCAGTGCTGACCCCTGTTTGTCATTAAATCTGTTCCACCAAATAAAGGTAAAAAACAGCTGGAGAGGGAACAACTTATATTGTGTGAAAACATTGAATAAAGATTCCCTAACCCTATCACATTTAACCGAGGGTTCAACAATATCACTCCTAATTTTTTCTAAATTTAAACATGATATCGTTTCAGATACCAATGGAGTGTGGTGGGAGGATTAGAGTCTTTCCATTTAAATAAAATAGATCTTCTGGCAATTAATGTAGTGAAAGCGATCAACCGACGTGCTGAAAGGGACAGATGAATAGAATCTAACATCGGTAGCCCCAAAACCTGCAGTGATAGGATGAGGTTGTAAATCAATACCTAGAACTACAGAAATAGTATCAAAAATTTCTTTCCAATATTTTTCCAAAAGTGGGCAAGACCAAAACATATGAGTCAGCCAAGCCACCTCAGAATTACATCTATCATTATCATTTCTCATGCACTTTGACTTATCATGATCCAAATTTCACCCAACAGCTGTTGCATTCATTACAGAATAGTTATTACATTGCATTTAATTTCCAATTTATCGTATGATATTGGGAAGAATCTACTGACAGTTCTGAGATGGAAGATTGGCGGAAGATTGGAAGGTTCTGAAGCCAATTGAATACCAAGTGTTTGCAAGCATTAAGTGAGCGCTGACCAAAGAGAACATTGGACAATGAGGTGCTGAGCGAGTGGAATATCATTTAATGAGCAGGCGGATTATTCTACAGTAAATCAGTGAAAGTCAATTAACAAGAGTCTGCTGGGAAAGCAGAGTGGAGAGGATTGCCAATCTTGGAGATGAAAATTAAAAAGATGCAGAGGCATTTAAAAGGCACTTTGCATTGATCGCCACTGAAGTGCAGGATATCAGAGAGCAGGTGCATGACAATGCGGTGAATAATACTGTGAACGGTGAAAGCAAGCTTCAGTCAGCTGATGAGGCTAAAGTGAGACTGATGGAGATCATGGCCCAGAGGGAGGATGTTGCCAACTTCTTGGACCTATTGCCAGCTGGAAGAGACTGGATATTAGCCAGTGTGTAGCAAGGAACTGCAGATGCTGGTTTAAATCAAAATGCTGGAATAACTCAGCGGGTCAGGCAGCATCTCGGGAGAGAAGGAATGGGTCTGAAGAAGGGTCTTGACCCGAAACGTCACCCATTCTTTCTCTCCCGAGATGCTGCCTGACCCGCTGAGTTACTCCAGCATTTTAGAAACATAGAAACATAGAAAATAGGTGCAGGAGTAGGCCATTCGGCCCTTTGAGCCTGCACCGCCATTCAATATGATCATGGCTGATCATCCAACTCAGTATCCCGTACCTGCCTTCTCTCCATACCCCCTGATCCCTTTAGCCACAAGGGCCACATCTAACTCCCTCTTAAATATAGCCAATGAACTGGCCTCAACTACCTTCTGTGGCAGAGAATTCCACAGACTCACCACTCTTTTGTGTCTACCTTGGATATTAGCCAGGGTCTGTTTAGTTTACAGAAACAGCATGGAAACAGGCCCTTCGGCCGGCCGAGTCCGTGCCAGCCATTGATCGTCCATGGTTCTATCCTACATCCATGGGGGAACTCACAGAAACCAAATGACCTGTGAACCTGTACCTCTTTGGAACGTGGGAGGAAACTGGAACACCCGGAGAAAGCAGGCAGGCGAGTAGAACCGGTACTTTGGATCTGTCTTCACTAAGGAAGATACACACAATCTCCCAGATGTTCTAGTGGCCAGAGATCCTAGGGTGACGGAGGAACTGAAGGAAATTCACATTAGGCAGGAAATAGTATTGGGTAGACTGATGGGTCTGAAGGCTGATAAATCCCCAGGGCCTGATGGTCTACATCCCAGGGTACTTAAGGAGGTGGCTCTAGAAATCGTGGACGCATTGGTGATCATTTTCCAATGTTCGATAGATTCAGGATCAATTCCGGTGGATTGGAAGGTAGCTAATGTTATCCCACTTTTCAAGAAAGGAGGGAGAGAGAAAGCAGGGAATTATAGACCAGTTAGTCTGACATCAGTGGTGGGGAAGATGCTGGATTCAATTATAAAAGGTGAAATAGCGGAGCATTTGGATAGCAGTAACAGGATCAGTCGAAGTCAGCATGGATTTACGAAGGGGAAATCATGCTTGACTAATCTTCTGGAATTTGTTGAGGATGTAACTAGCAAATTGGACAAGGGAGAGTCAGTGGATGTGGTGTACCTTGACTTTCAGAAAGCCTTCGACAAGGTCCCACACAGGAGATTAGTGGGCAAGATTAAAGCACATGGTATTGGGGGTAGGGTACTGACATGGATAGAAAATTGGTTGGCAGACAAGAAACAAAGAGTTGGGATTAACAGGTCCCTTTCAGAATGGCAGGCAGTAACTAGTGGGGGTACCGCAAGGCTCGGTGCTGGGACCGCAGCTATTTACAATATACATTAATGACTTGGATGAAGGAATTAAAAGTAACATTAGCAAATTTACAGATGACACAAAGCTAGGTGGCAGTGTGAACTGTGAAGAGAATGCTGTGAGGTTGCAGGGTGACTTGGACACGTTGTGTGAGTGGGCGGATGCTTGGCAGATGCAGTTTAATGTGGATAAATGCGAGGTTATCCACTTTGGAAGGCAGATTGTTGTCTGAATGGTGTCAGGTTAGGAAAAAGGGAAGAGCAACGAGGTCTGGGTGTCCTAGTGCATCAGTCACAGAAAGGAAGCATGCAGGTACAACAGGCAGTGAAGAAAGCCAATGGCATGTTGGCCTTCATAACGAGAGGAGTTGAGTATAGGAGCAAAGAGGTCCTTCTACAGTTGTACAGGGCCCTGGTGAGACCGCACCTGGAGTACTGTGTACAGTTTTGGTCTCCAAATTTGAGGAAGGACATTCTTGCTATTGAGGGCGTGCAGTGTAGGTTCACCAGGTTAATTCCCGGGATGGCGGGACTGTCATATGATGAAAGAATGGAGCGACTGGGCTTGTATTCACTGGAATTTAGGATGAGAGGGGATTTTATAGAAACATATAAAATTATTAAGGGATTCGACACGCTAGAGGCAGGAAACATGTTCCCGATGTTGGGGGAGTCCAGAACCAAGGGTCACACAGTTTAAGAATAAGAGGGAGGCCATTTAGAACTGAGATGAGGAAAAACTAGTGGGAGAGTCTGGTGGTGGAGCTGATGATCTACACTGGCCCCAGCGTTGGGCACGGCTCATCTCACACGACTAATACAAGCTGACACCTTCCTGCAAACCCTGTCCCATACTGTTTGTTTCTGAGGGGAATCGCAGCTGGCATCCTGATGTCGGTGTGTATTTGTTAAAGTGTCGGGCTCTGTGTGGGGATACCTGCAGGCTATTTTATCGCAGTTATCAGCACGTTGTGATATTTCCATCGTGCATTAATGTCCCAGCAGGCAGCAACGCGTTTACTTCTTACTCAGACACCAAACGCTGCGCTGGCCAAGTGCGCAGTCCAGGTGTGGTGTCCAGGTGTGGTATCCAGGTGGGATGACCAGGTGCGGTGTCCAGGTGCGCTGGCCAGGCGTGGTGTCCATGTGTGGTGTCCAGGTGCGCTGGCCAGGTGCGGTGGCCAGGTGTGATGGCCAGGTGTAGTGGACAGGTGCGGTGACCAGGTGCGTCTGTGTACCACGTGTACATGGAGTGTGTGAGTCTGTGTACCACGTGTACATGGAGTGTGTGAGGTTGCAGCTCCTGTTCCAATATCTAAAGGGGCTGCTCGTTGCCTTCTGGCTGCACTTCCCACCCACCGCCCTCATCTCTGGACCCCCTGTGCGTGGGGGAGAGGGTGGGGGGGCTGAGGATGTCGTGGTTGGGTTGGGTTGGGTTGGGTTGCTCCTGGGCCTGGCCAAGATGGCCGTCCGCGAGTCACGGCGCCAGGCGGGAGAGGGCTCTGCCCGAGCCGGGGTTACGTCCGTCCGTGCCCGGGTGGGGTTAGAGAGGGACCGCGCGCTGTCCACGTGCACCCTGGGGGGTCTCTGGGACCACTGGGCACCGCGGGGGGGGGGGGGGGTGGGGTGTATCCTGGACAAGGCAGGTAACGTAGTTGTATAATAGTTTATTGTTTGTCGTGTATTCTGGCGGTGGGCTCTGTTTTGGTTTTATTGCGTTGCATATATTATTTTAATATTTGAATA
Source organism: Rhinoraja longicauda (assembly GCF_053455715.1). NCBI lineage: Eukaryota > Metazoa > Chordata > Chondrichthyes > Rajiformes > Arhynchobatidae > Rhinoraja > Rhinoraja longicauda. The sequence continues at coordinate 53,847,903 of NC_135964.1, read as the reverse complement.
AATACTTTTGATTAATAAAAAACAGCAGGTGGTGGATGGAACGAGTTGCCAGAGGAAATAGTAGAGGCAGGTGTGATTATAGTGCTTCAAGGACACTTGAACGGAGAGCACAGGAACACGCCCTTCATAACACATACATGGGCCCTTACAGCACATACATGGGCCCTTACAGCACATACATAGGCCCTTACAGCACATACATGGGCCCTTCATAGCACATACATGGGCCCTTACAGCACATACATGGGCCCTTCATAGCACATACATGGGCCCTTACAGCACATACATGGGCCCTTACAGCACATACATGGGCCCTTCATAGCACATACATGGGCCCTTACAGCACAGGAACACGCCCTTCATAGCACATACATGGGCCCTTACAGCCCATACATGGGCCCTTACAGCACATACATGGGCCCTTACAGCACATACATGGGCCCTTACAGCACATACATGGGCCCTTACAGCACATACATGGGCCCTTACAGCACATACATGGGCCCTTACAGCACATACATGGGCCCTTACAGCACATACATGGGCCCTTACAGCACATACATGGGCCCTTACAGCACATACATGGGCCCTTACAGCACATACATGGGCCCTTACAGCACAGGAACAGGCCCTTCACAATGACTGTGCCCAACATGATGCAAAGTTCAACAGTCTCCATCCTCCAGCTCTCCCTCCTCTGATTTCTCCATCTCTGGAGCCACCTCCCACTCCCCTAAGCCAACGCTCCACACCCACCCTTCACACCGGCCCACCCTGAGAGTTGTGGATGCAGCCCGGACCATCGCACAAACCAACCTCCCTGCCACTGACTCCCCCTGTCAGTCTGACACGGACCTGTGAATCACCTCGTCAGCTGTGGGCGGCTGGGCTGGAGTGTTTGGACCAGAGGAACTCACTGACTGATTGCAGTAATTTGGTTTGGCATCCGTAAAGAAAGCTAAACCCATTTAGTGAGGAGCCCTGCTGTGTGATTCACAGAGCTGGTCCAGCCCCAGGCATTCCTCTTTGCAGTGGTCTCAGAGCCTGCATCAATATCATCTCATCGTCCCGACACCAGATTCATGTGTGGGGGCAGTGCCAGGGTCACCAACTGTCCCGTATTAGCCGGGACACCCGCATTGTGGGCTAAATTGGTTTGTCCCGTACGGGACCGCCCTTGTCCCGTATTAGGCCCGAGGGGGGCTGTCTGCCGGGACAGTGTAGGCTAACGGAGTGTGTTCGGGGAGTGGGGCCGAGTGTGTTTGCCTAACGGAGGTCGCGTAGCAACCCGCCTCCCGGCCCGGGCGGCCGCCATTGGTGAAGCGGGAGCACGTGGCCGCTGGCTGGGTGAGGACCCGTGGGGCGCGGGGCAGTGACGTCACCTTGTCCCGTATTTGGGAGTGAGGACGTTGGCAACCCTACTAATACGGGACAAGGGCGGTCCCGTACGAGACAAACTAATCTTGCCCAAAATACGGAATGTC